>NC_053022.1:452847101-453121028 GCF_003073215.2 Triticum urartu
GGTATGAACTCGACTTGTTCTATTTGTGTAAATATGTTTAACCTAGTACCCATGATTCAGTGATAACCCACAAGTATAGGGGATCGCAATAGTTTTCGATAAGTAAGAGTGTCGAACCCAACGAGGAGCTAAAGGCAGAACAAATATTCCCTCAAGTTCTATCGACCACCGATACAACTCTACGCACGCTTGATGTTCGCTTTACCTAGAACAAGTATGAAACTAGAAGTACTTTGTAGGTGTTGTTGCATAGGTTTGCAAGATAATAAAGATTACGTAAACAAAAAGTAGGGGATGTTTAGGTAAAGACACAACTAAGTTAGTTTTAGTAAAGAGCTTTTTGTTACGAGAAAATTATTTGTCCCTAGGCAATCGATAACTAGACCGGTAATCATTATTGCAATTTTATTTGAGGGAGAGGCATAAGCTAACATACTTTCTCTACTTGGATCATATGCACTTATGATTGGAACTCTAGCAAGCATCCGCAACTACTAAAGATCATTAAGGTAAAACCCAACCATATCATTAAAGTATCAAGTCCTCTTTATCCCATACGCAAACAACCTACTTACTCGGGTATGTGCTTCTGTCACTCACGCCACCCACCATAAGCAAATCATGATTATATTGCAAACCCTACAGCGGGGATCCCTCATGCTTGCGCGACACGGAGAGCACCATAGGACAACACCAATAATAAAACATGCAACTCAAACCACTCACGATCATCAAATAACCCATAGGACAAAACGGATCTACTCAAACATCATAGGATAGCCATACATCATTGGGAAATAATATATAGCGTTGAGCACCATGTTTAAGTAGAGATTACAGCGGGTAAAAGAGGGGTTACACCACTGCATAGAGGGCGGAAGAGTTGGTGATGATGGTGGTGAATTTGTTGGTGAAGATTGCGGTGATGATGATGGTCCCCGGTGGCACTCCGGCGCCACCGAAAGTGAGGGGGAGAGAGCCTGTCGGCGTTCTGGGAACGGGGGTCCCCAGACTTGCCTGGCTGCGGCCTGCGGCGTGGTTCAGGTGGGGGCCCAGCGTGGCCCATCTTCATCAACACAAGCTCAAGACCCTCGCGAGGGGCCAAGCCTCGCGGGGCGGACGACAGGAAGCTTCCTCAGAGGCAGCCTCATCAGGCAGGCTCGCGAGGAGGCGGAGAGATCAAGGCAGGGGTAACTCACGAGGATCCCATGATGCAAGCCATGACGATCAAGGCCAGGCGGGCGCCGGCCTGCGCAGTGTCCTTGTTTCCCCTTTGGTGCAAAGGGGGCAAGCACATGCCAAGGCATCGGGCAAAGGTTGCCATTCCGGTGCAACAAGATCAAGACCAGCAGAGCGGCAGGATGGAGGTCACCGTGGAGCCCAAGACGGCGTCATCACTAGTGCTTTTGGCAGCCGAAGACCACCTTTGGTCAGGATAACTTGTACTAGATGTTCCCCTTCAAGATGGCCAATTGTTGGCGCCCTTCTCCCTCAATTATTCGGGGAGAGGCCCAAGGCCTCTATAAGTAGAGCTAGCCTCCACCAAGGAAGCGGGGACACCGAAAGAAGGACAGAGAGAGAGAGGAATCTGGTAGAACCCTAGCAGAGAGAGAAAGAGAGGCGACGGAACTCACCCTAGCAGTTCATCGCACCAGCTCAAGAACACCTCTCGCGAGGCTGTTCTTCCCTTGTACTGTCCATCATCAGCCCCATAGGCAATCCACCACACCACACACTGGAGTAGGGTATTACACCACAACGGTGGCCCGAACCAGTATAAACCTCGTGTCTCTTGTCTTGTTCATCATTTTCATCTTAGTTCGCACGAGAGGATCGGACATAGATCGGCAGGGGAGAGATCTCCGAGCACACCCCAGTGTTCGAACCTCAAGGGTTTGTTGGAACTCGAAATCCGACATTTGGCGCGCCAGCTAGGGGTGCGCTAGAGTCCTCCCTTCTGATGACCCGCTCTCCCTCGACATCGCATCCCGCCCTCATGGCGGACAAGCACCGCCCGCTCCAGCAACGGATGCCGACACTGGGGCCAGGGGGCTCCGGGCCTTGGCCCTCGCCTTGCGACAGGTGCAGTGGCCGCGCAAGTTCAGGCCCGAGATGCCACCACGCTACGACGGCGTGACGGACCCGATGATTTTCCTGCTGGCGTACGAGGAGGCCGTCCTCAGAGCCGGGGCGACGATCGGGTGATGGCCAAATGGTTACCCATGGCCCTCACCGGCATCCCGCGTGCGTCGCTCCTCCACCTGCCGACGGCCTCTGTCACCTCCTGGGAGGAGCTGCGTAACCTCTTCCTCGCCCGTTTCGCCGCACCAGCGCCGCCCGTCGTCGCAGCTCTCCTGGGTGGCTCCCAGGCACCACCCCCGAGCCATCACGTCAAGCCGTTCACCCGCCGGATCAGCACTGCCTCCAAGCACCGAGAAGCCCCCCCGGGTTGGGTGGCGCCCGAGGCCGATCTAACCTTTGACTCGGAGGACCACCCCTTCAACCCCATTGGTTCGGGCGTGCTCCCCATGCTGTGCACCCCCACCATCTGCCAAGTGGCCGTCACCAGGACCCTCATCGACGGTGGTGCCGGCCTCAACGTGCTCTCGATGGAGGCCTTCAGCCTCCTCCACGTGCCGCTGGAGCGGCTCCGACCCAGCAGGCCTTTCTCGGGCGTCGGAGCCGGTTCCACCGCCTCCTTGGGGCAGATCCGCCTCCCAGTGACCTTCGGCACCTGCGACAACTTCCGCATGGAGCTGATCGACTTTGACATTGCCCCCATCGGCCTCCCCTACAACACCATCCTCGGCTATCCGGCCCTGGCTCAGTTCATGGCAGCAACTCACCCGGCATACAACCTCATGATGATGCCTGGGAGCAGCGGCGTCCTCACCATGTCAGGAGACACAAGGGATGCGCTGCAGGTGCTCCAGCTTGTTTTCAGGGCGGCCGCGGTGGCGCATCCCACTGGCACCGACGCCCTCAAGCCCAAGGGGGCTGCGCCGGCTAAAAAAAGCAGCTGTTCACCCAAGGCAAGGCAGAAACCAAGACCTCAAGAGGTACCTTACCAGTCCACCAGTGATGGTAGCTCCACGTCCTCGGGAGCCCCTGGTGCTCTACCTTGCGGTCACCCCCTAGTCCGCTAGCGCAGCCCTGGTAGCGGTCGGGGAGGAGCGCTATGCCAAGGCCGCATCAACCGTCTGAACTGAAGCGAAATAGAGCTAGGAGGGCCTCGCGAAGGCCGCAACTGCAGCTGGGAAGGAACAGCCGCGGCAGGAGAACGCACCCGGAGCATTAGAGGCCCCCTCAGGCGACCAAGCACTGGGAGCTCCGTCGTCTCAAGAGACGCCTCGACCTCCAGAGGACGCAAGCAGTGCCAGCACCCTCAACCTCGTCGAGCACCCCGTGTATTTTGTCAGCACAGTGCTATGGGACGCGAGGGCGCGGTACCCCATACCTCAAAAGCTCCTCCTCGCGCTATTGGTGGCCTCACGCACGCTGCGGCACTACTTCCAAGGCCACCCCATCAAGGTCGTCTCGGCATACCCCTTGGAGAGGGTACTCATGAGCCCCAACTCGGCTGGAAGGGTTGCTGAATGGAACATCGAGCTACAGGCTTTTCAGCTAGAATATAGTACGACCAGAGTCATCAAGGAAGCCGCGCTAGCAGATTTCGTGGCAGAATGGGCAGAAGCGCCGGGTCTCGAGGCAAGCGAAGACCGATCACTTTCCTCGGGAAGTGAAGCACCGGATGGCTGGGTCATGTACTTTGATGGGGCGTTCCCTTGACACGGTGCGGGAGCTGGCGCAGTGCTCGTATCCCCTACCCAGGACAAACTCTACTACGCCATGCAACTTTGCTTCCAGCACGGAGAAAAGGTCTCCAACAACATAGCGGAGTACGAAGGCCTAATAGCAGGCTTGAAGGCCGCAGCTGCCTTAGGGGTGAAGCGCCTCATCATCAAGGGCGATTCGCAGCTCCTCGTCAACTTCTCCAACAAGATATACGAGCCAAAGGACAATCACGTGGAGGCCTACCTCACTGAGGTCCGCAAGATGGAGAAACAGTTCTGGGGACTGGAGTTGTAGCCTGTGCCTCGCGGCACCAATCAGGAGGCTGACGACATTGCCAAGAGGGCATCTAAGCGGCTGCCTCAGGAGCCCAGCGTCTTTGAGGAGCGGCTCTTCAAACCCTTGGCGGTGCCGTCGCTGTCTAGCACGGCACAACCAAGGGAGGAGCTCCCTCAGCCGCCTACCTCAGGAGCCCCAGTCTGCGGCCCAGCCTCGGGGGCACGCCTGCTGCTGGCGTTAGAGCCTCAGGAAGGGTGTTGGATCCCAGAGCTCAAGAACTACCTGACGCAAGGGACTCTGCCGGACAATGAGGAGGAGGCGGAGCGTGTGGCGCGGCAGGCCACGGCCTATTGCATCAGGGATGAAGAGCTCTACAGGAAGCGACCGAATGACGTGTCCTTACGTTGCATCTCCCGAGAGCAAGGGAAGGAGCTACTGGCGGACACACACGGTGGAGACTGCGGGCACCACTCGTCGTCACGGACCCTCGTCGGCAAGGCGTTCCGTAGTGGATTCTATTGGCCCACAGCACTCAACGACGCCGTTGAGCTTGTGAAGGCTTGCGAGGCCTGCCAGTTTCATGCTAAGCAGAACCATCAGCCTGCGGGTGGTCTACAGACTATACCCCTCTCATGGCCGTTCGCAGTTTGGGGGCTCGACATTCTGGGCCCGTTTCCTCGGGCGCAAGGGGGCTATCGCTACCTCTACGTCGCCGTGGACAAATTCACCAAGCGGGCTGAGGTGGAAGCCGCCCGCGCAATCCCGGCAGGCTCGACGGTCAAATTCATCAAGGGCCTCGTGAGCCGATTTGGGGTGCCCAACCGCATCATCACCAACAATGGTTCGCAATTCACCAGTAATCTCTTCAAAACGTACTGTGCTAACCTTGGAACGCAGATATGCTACGCTTCGGTAGCACACCCCCGGAGCAACGGCCAGGCCGAGCGGGCCAACGCGCCTGAGGGGCCTCAAAGCCAGGACCTTCAAGAAGAAGCTGGAAGCCTGTGGCAGGGGCTGGTACGACGAGCTCCAGTCCGTGCTGTGGTCAATCCGCATGACAGCGACCAAGCCGACTGGCGAGACCCCGTTCTTCCTCGTCTATGGAGTAGAGGCTGTTCTCCCTCACGAGGTCAGGCGTCGCTCTGCGCGGGTCCTGGCATTCGACGAGGCTCAGCAGGACGCCATGCGGGGGATGGATCTCGTGCTGGGGGAGGAATGCCGTCGGGAAGCCGCACTACGAGCGGCAAGGTACCAACAGGCGCTACGACGATACCACTGCCGCAACATCCGCCCCAAGACCCTTGAGGTAGGGGATCTTGTGCTCAGACGGGTTCTCTCCAGGGAGGGGCTGCACAAGCTCTCTCCCATGTGGGAGGGCCCGTTCAAGGTTGTTCATGTTTCCAGGCCTGGCTCCGCGCGCTTGGAGACTCCGGAGGGAGTGCCCATCCAAAATGCATGGAACATTCAACATCTCCGGAGGTTCTACCCCTGAGCGAGGCCTAGCGCCAGGGAAAGGCCCGGTGCCTGTGAAGAAGGCGAATGCCTGTGAAGCTGCGTTTTGGAAAAGGCCCGGTGCCTGTGAAGAAGGCGAATGCCTGTGGAGCTGCGTTTTGGAAAAGGCCCGGTGCCTGTGAAGAAGGCAAATGCCTGTGAAGCTGCCGCGTTTCGAGAAAGGCCCGGTGCCTGTGAAGCTCGCCGCCCGTGACACTCTCACATAATAATGAGTGGGGCTGTACACGCCCCCGAGTCTCCGGAGTGCCGCCCTTGGGCCTCAGGGGCTCCCACCCACGCCCAGTGGCAGCACTTAGCTCTGCGCTGGTGAGAAGACGTCGAAGACTAGAATAGGTGCCGGACGCGGCTTTTTCATTTGCTTTCTGCAGTTGGCGTGTTTATTCCCGTTTGAAGTCTTATTGTAGTTGTTGGCGTTCCTGGCTTGTGACTCTTGGTCTTTCTCGCTCGCTTGCCTCGTTTTCTCTCACACAAGTCTCGTGAGGGATGTTCGTGGGCGCCCTCGCGAGCGTCTTCCGCCCCGATCGTCTGGAGCTTTCCTGTCTGAGTCCTCTACGGGAGCACCCCTCCCAGTCCATGCCTCACGGGCATCGCGACACAAACGCAGGACCTAGGCTGATCGCCTTTGCTGCCGGGACCAAAGGTTACCCCTCTAACTAATCCTTGCAGGGCATGAAGCGCACGGCGAGGCCTCAGCCTCCGGAGGCGAGTGCTGCGTCAAGCTCGACCAAGCTCAAATGACTCCCGCACATGGACACGCAGCACGGAAACATAGCGCAGAGATCGCAAAAGCAACGCGACACTTGATAGCAACAGTTCTAACATGCCCCCACGGCCCCCTGTACTACCTTCTTACGCAGGAAAGGAAGGAAACAAAATGGACACGACCTGTCCAACACCAACCTATAGAAAAAGCTCGAGCCGCTCCTGGGGGTCAATCGGACGCCTCCTCACGCTTCACCAGGGCGCGACGGCGGGTGGACCCGCTGCCTTCACCCAGGCGGGCACGACGGCGCGGGGGCTGGTCACGGCCGCCGCTGGAGGAGCTGCTGCCTGAGGGAGAGTTGCCGAAACTTGGCGAACCCCGAGCACCGCCGCCTGTACGCTAGTCGCCATCTTCATCCTGGTCGGTGCCGAGGCTGGGCAGGCGGCCGCGGTCGTCGTCTTCAGGGTAGCACCCGGCACGGCGACCATCTTCCCCAAACACCCTCACATAGAGGGTGGCGTCGCCATCGAGCTTGAAGTACAGGGTACACCACCGGCCCAGGCCGTGCGCACGGGCAAACGTTTGCCAGCTGTGTGTCAGGGCCCCGTTCCCAGAGACGGAGACCTCTAGCGAAGCCCAGGAGGCCCTGCTGTAGCAGCCGTCTGCCTGGAGCCAGAAGCCGCACCGAGCGCTGGCCGGCAGTTCATCTACGAAGAAACGTGGGAGCTGGAGCCGGGTGCTGGATGGGTCCGCCGACCACACGACGAACTCCGGCAGCACCTCCGCAGAGCGGAAGCATGGTCTAGGGGGGCGCACACCCACGGCGGGCCCCCCGTCGGCAACCGGGCGCTCACCACCACATAGGGAACTGTCTTCATGACTGCGGGAGGCTACCACGGGGACCGTGGTGTACTTGTGAGGGCGGCCTCGGCCGCGCTTGGTCGGGGGAGGGTCAGGACCTGCCCGGGGGGCCTTTCCTTTCTCCGTGGCCGAGAATCTCTTTGGTGCCATGGGGACGGCGATTAGCCAAGAAGAAGAAAAGGAGCAGCAAGAAGGGATGGACTGAAGGGGCTCGCCCAGCCCCGTACTTATAGCCGGAGGAGGCCAACCACCGAGCACCACGATCGCAGGTAATCATGACCGGTTTCTCTGCATGCAGGGACTTGTCAAATCATGCGGTCGCCGAGGCATCGTGGGAAGCGCATACGCCCACGTCTAGTCAACCGCCAGGCGGCGCCCAAGGCCGCAGGCTATTAGGGCCCGCGGCGCTTCGCGCTTGCCCCTTCGCTTCACTGCTAAGCCAAGCCCCCGCGCGCCTTGGGCCCGGGGGCTACTGTCGGTGTTCTGGGAACGGGGGTCCCCAGACTTGCCTGCCTGCGGCCTACGGCGTGGCTCAGGTGGGGGCCCAACGCGGCCCATCTTCATCAACACAAGCTCAAGACCCTCGTGAGGGGCCAAGCCTCGCGGGGCGGACGACAGGAAGCTTCCTCAGAGGCAGCCTCATCAGGGAGGCTCGCGAGGAGGCAGAGAGATCAAGGCAGGGGTACCTCGCGAGGATCCCATGACGCAAGCCATGATGATCAAGGCCAGGCGGGCGCCAGGCGGGCGTTGGCCTGCGCAGTGTCCTTGTTTCCCCTTTGGTGCAAAGGGGGCAAGCACAGGCCAAGGCATCGGACAAAGGTTGCCATTCCGGTGCAACAAGACCAACAGAGCGGCAGGACGGAGGTCACCGTGGATCCCAAGACGGCGTCATCACTAGTGCTTTTGGCAGCCGAAGACCACCTTTGGTCAGGATAACTTGTACTAGATATTCCCCTTCAAGATGGCCAATTGTTGGCGCCCTTCCCGCTCAATTATTGGGGGAGAGGCCCAGGGCCTCTATAAATAGAGCTAGCCTCCACCAAGGAAGCGGGGACACCGAAAGAAGGACAGAGAGAGGAACTGGTAGAACCCTAGCAGAGGGAGAAAGAGAGGCGACGGAACTCACCCTAGCAGTTCATCGCACCAGCTCAAGAACACCTCTCGCGAGGCTGTTCTTCCCTTGTACTGTCCATCATCAGCCCCATAGGCAATCCACCACACCACACACTGGAGTAGGGTATTACACCACAACGGTGGCCCGAACCAGTATAAACCTCGTGTCTCTTGTGTTGTTCATCATTTTCATCTTAGTTCGCATGAGAGGATTGGACGTGGATCGGTAGGGGAGAGATCTCCACGCGCACCCCAGTGTTCGAACCTCAAGGGCCTACCGGAACCCGAAATCCGACAGAGCCCCCCTCCTTATTATTCTTCCTTGACCTCCTCCCTAGATGGGAGAAGGGTTTCCCCTCTGGTCCTTGGTCTCCATGGCGTGGGAGGGGCGAGAGCCCCTCCGAGATTGGATCTGTCTCTCTATCTCTCTCTGTTTCTGCGTTCTCGGATTCTGCCCTTTCACCGTTTCTTATATTCTCGGAGATCCGTAACTCCGATTGGGCTGAAATTTTAACACGGTCTCTATCTGGATATTACCTTTCTTGCGGCGAAAGAAGGGCATCAACTGCCTTACAGGGTGGCCACGAGGGTCAGGGGCGTTCCTCCCTGTCTCGTGCCTCCCTCGGGCACCGTCTCGCGTGGATTTTTCTTCCCAAAAATCATATATATTCCAAAAAAAATCTCCATCAGATTTTATCCCGTTTGGACTCCGTTTGATATGGATATTCTGCGAAACAAAAAACATGCAACAAATAGGAACTGGCACTGGGCACTGGATCAATATGTTAGTCCCAAAAATAGTACAAAAAGTTGCCAAAAGTATATGAAAGTTGTAGAATATTGGCATGGAACAATCAAAACGGAGACGTATCATTCAGCCCATTATGATTAAACATGTTTGCAATGACAATTAGAGATTATAGTTTCTCATGCCATGCATAAGTAGCTGGGAGTGAATAATGATTTATCTTGGTATCAACATTGCGTTAAAATTATTGTGATGTAGTATGATAATATGGTATCCTCCTCTGAATGTTCGAGTGGCTTAACTTGGCACATGTTCATGTATGTAGTTGAATCAAAACCAACATATCCCCTATGTTATTTATGTTCATTGTGATCATATCCTACTCATGCTAGTGTCAAATGTTACTTATCCATAATGCATGATCATGATCGTTGTTTCTCTCTAGCTGGCCACTTCTCAATCTAATTGCTAGCCTTCGCCTATACTAAGTGGGAATTATACTTGTACATCAAAAACCTTGAACCCAAAGTTATTCCAGATGAGTCCACCATACCTACCTATATACGGTATTACCCTGTCGTCCTAAGTAAATTTGCATGTGCCACCTCTACAAACTTCTAAAAAAATATCCTTTTTGTGTGCCTGGATCGTTCATGGAGCGACAAGAGGTGGTCGGTATCTTCCATGCTAAGCAAGTTATTCTCAGGTCGAGTGTTTATTCACTCGCCATCGCCCGAGAAAAGGGCGGTAATAGGGATGCCCGGTCCCAAACTGCAAACATAAAAGGAGTTAATCACTCAAATAATCAAACAAAAACTCCCAATGGAGTCAAAACCTTTACTTTTATGGCTTGGGAACCGCCACTAGCTTGTTTAGCATGGGAGATATTGATAACTGATGGTCGTGAAGTAAATGAGAAGGGTGCATGTCTCAAAATATCATTTATCTCTGTTTTAAAAACTTGAGCTCTGGCACCTCTGCAAATCACTGCTTCCCTCTGTGAAGGGACTATCTATTTACTTTTATGTTGTGTCATCACCTTCTAAAACAAGCGCTAGAACCTGAGAGCACAGTTGTCATGACTCATGCATTGTGTGTAGCTAATGTTGGGTGCATCATGATTGGATCTTTTCTACCATGAATTACAATGTTTAGTCGCTGCTTTGACTTTGGAGGTGCTCTGCATTTATGTTTTGCGGTCTCAGAAAGGGCTAGCAAGATACCACTATTGTCATATTATATCATGGTTGTTTTGACAATGTGTTGCCATTTGAGATGTCTTATTATTGCTCGCTAGCTGATTATGTCATTGATATGAGTTAATATAATCTTTAAGAGTTATTGTCGGCATGGTTAGTTATAATGTTGGATGAAAACCTCGGTGTTGTTTAAGCTTATTTATGCAAACAATAGCAAAAGAGTTCGTAAAAGTTTTTTCTTTTTCACTTTTAGTTTATCAACTGAATTGCTTAAGGACAAGCAAAGTTTAAGCTTGGGGGAGTTGATACGTCTCCAATGTATCTACTTTTCCTAATGCTTTTCCTCTTGTTTTGGACTCTAATTTGCATGATTTGAATGAAACTAACCCCTGACTGACGATGTTTTCAGCAAAACTACCATGGTGTTGTTTTTGTGCAGAAATAAAAGTTCTCGGAATGGAACGAAACTTTGCCAGGATTTTTTATATCAATAATAAGAATTTCTGGAGCCAAGACCCACCAGAGGGGGGCACCTGGGTGAGCACAACCCACCAGGGCGCGCCCCCCTCTCCTAGCGCGCCCAGGTGGGTTGTGCCCACAGACCCTGAAACCGATGCTATAAAATCCTATTTTTCTAGAAAAAAAACAGGGAGAAAGAATTATCACGATCCACGAGACGGAGCCACCGTCACCTCCTGTTCTTCATCGGGAGGCCAGATCTGGAGTCCGTTTGGGGCTCCGGAGAGGGGGTTCTTTGTTCTTCGTCATCACCAACCCTTCTCCATCGCCAATTCCATGATGATCCCCACTGGGAGTGAGTAATTCCTTCGTAGGCTCAATGGTCGGTGAGGAGTTGGATGAGATTCATCATGTAATCGAGTTTGTTTTGTTAGGGCTTGATCCCTAGTATCCACTATGTCCTTAGCTTGATGTTGCTATGACTTTGCCATGCTTAATGCTTGTCACTTTGGGCCCGGGTGCCATGATTTCAGATCTGAACTATTTATGTTATGACCATTATATCAATGTTCCAGATCCGATCTTGCAAGTTATAGTCACCTACTACATGTTATGATCCGGCAACCCGGAGTGACAATAACCGAGACTTCTCCCGGTGATGACCGTAGTTTGAGGAGTTAATGTATTCACTATGTGTTAATGCTTTGTTCCGGTTCTCTATTAAAAGGAGGCCTTAATATCCCTTAGTTTCCAATATGGACCCCGCTGCCACGAGAGGGTAGGGCAAAAGATGTCATGCAAGTTCTTTCATAAGCACGTATGACTAATTATGGAATACATGCCTACATTATATTGATGAACTGGAGCTAGTGATGTATCGCCCTAGGTTATAACTGTCTCATGATGAATATCATCCAACAAGTCACCGATCCAATGCCTACAAATTTATCTTATATTGTTCTTGCTAAGTTACTACTGCTATCATCATGGTTACACTTGCTACAAAACTGCTATCACTGTTACCGTTACCGTTACTGTTGCTACTATTATCAAAACTGTCATACTAGTTTGCTACAGATAATTAATCTCCAGGTGTGGTTGAATCGACAACTCAGCTGCTAATACCTTCAAATATTCTTTGGCTCCCCTTGTGTCGAATCTATAAATTTGGGTTGAATACTCTACCCTTGAAAACTGTTGCGATCCCCTATACTTGTGGGTTATCATGGGTCTAGATTGGTTTTTGTGGCTATAGAGGCCTGCGGCGGCGGAACTTCTGATCTAGGTTAACCCCGAGGGTTTCGGAATATTTGTGAATTTATAGGGTAAAGAGGGGGTGCGGGAGGCCACTGAGGTGAGCACAACCCACATGGGCGCGCCTGGGCCCCCAGGTGCGCCCTGGTGGGTTGTGCCCCCTCGTGGCACCCCCAGGTGCTGCTCTAGTACATTGGTGGTCTTCTGGTCCATAAAAAGTTTCATGGTGTTTGGACTCCGTTTGATATTGATTTTGTGTGATGTAAAAAACAAGCAAAAAACATGTAACGCCCTCGATGCGGCTATATCTCCCACATGTCGAAGCACGACTTAGAGGCATAACTGCATTGAAAGCAATGTCACAAGTGAGGTAATCTTCGCAAACAACCCATGTAATACAATAGGGGAAAAGATACATAGTTGGCTTACAATCGCCACTTCACACAAATACATGAATAAAGCATTACATCATCCAGATACAAACAAGGTCCGACTATGGAACCAAAATAAAAGAAGACTACCCCAAATGCTACACAGATCCCCGATCGTCCCGACTGGGCTCCACTACTGATCAACTAGAACGAAACAACATAAAGGACAAGATCTTCATCGAGCTCCTCCTTGAGCTTGGTTGCTTCACCTGCTCGGTAACATCGGCACCTGCAAACTGGTTTTGGAAGTATCTGTGAGCCACGGGGACTCAGCAATCTCACACCCTCGCGATCAAGACTATTTAAGCTCATAGGTAAGGTAAAAGGTATGAGGTGGAGCTGCAGCAAGCGACTAGCATATATGGTGGCTAACATACGCAAAAGAGAGCGAGAAGAGAAGGCAAAAGTACGGTCGAGAATCTATGATCAAGAAGTGATCCTAGAACAACCTACGTCAAGCATTACTCCAACACCATGTTCACTTCCCGGACTCCGCCGAGAAGAGACCATCACGGTTACACACGCGGTTGATGTATTTTAATTAAGGTCAACTTCAGGTTTTCTACAACCGGACATTAACAAATTCCCATCTGCCCATAACCACGGGCACGGCTTTCGAAAGTTCAAATCCCTGCAGGGGTGTCCCAACTTAGCCCATCACAAGCTCTCACGGTCAACGAAGGATATTCCTTCTAGCGGGAAGACCCGATCAGACTCGGAATCCCCGTTACAAGACATTTCGACAATGGTAAAACAAGACCAGCAACACCGCCCGAATGTGCCGACAAATCCTGATAGGAGCTGCACATATCTCGTTCTCAGGGCACACTCAGATGAGCTCTCCATACAACTAAAACCAAACCTCGAGTTTCCCCGAGGGGGCGCTGCATAGGGCTCTAGTTTGACCAACACTCAAAGGAGCACTGGCCCGGGGGGGTAAAATAATGATGACCCTCAGGAGCGCGACTCCCAAGGGAAAAGAAAAGGCTAGGTGGCGAATGGTAAAACCAATGTTGGGCATTGCTGGAGGAGTTTTATTCAAGGCGAACTGTCAAGGGGTTCCCATTATAACCCAACCGCGTAAGGAACGCAAAATCCGGGAACATAACACCGATATGATGGAAACTAGGGCGGCAAGAGTGGAACAAAACACCAGGCATAAGGCTGAGCCTTCCACCCTTTACCAAGTATATAGATGCATTAATTAAATAAGAGATATTGTGATACCCCAACAAAATAACCATGTTCCAACATGGAACAAGCTCCAATCTTCACCTGCAACTAACAACGCTATAAGAGGGGCTGAGCAAAGCGGTAACATAGCCAAACAACGGTTTGCTAGGACAAGGTGGGTTAGAGGCTTGGCTCAACAATATGGGAGGCATGATAAGCAAGTGGTAGGTATCGCAGCATAGGCATAGCAAAAGAGCGAGCAACTAGCAAGCAAAGATAGAAGTGATTTCGAGGGTATGGTCATCTTGCTTGAGATCCCGCAAGGAAGAAGAACGAGTCCAAGAAGAAGACAAACGGACGTAGTCAAATGGGTCCTCACAATCATGACATTACCGGAACCAACCCGAAGAAGCAACACCAGAAAGAAGCACACAACATAGTAAACAACCAACACATGAACATGGTATGATATGCGGGATGCGGTATGCGGTGCATATGCATGATTTGAAAATGAATGATTGAACCTGGCCTCAACTTGGAAATCCAAGAGTGCCACTGGAAAGTTGAGGTGATTTCGGTCGAAATCGATATAAAGATCACCGGAATCGGATGCACGGTTTGGAAATGGCAAGCAAAACAAATATGGCACCGGTCTGCGATAAACAGCAAGTAACCATCTAAATGCAACAAGATAAATATGCTACAGCACTCAAACATGACAACAAAATACATGGCAGGGATCCACTAATGAAGCTTGAGAAAAGATGAACACTGAGCTACGGCTAATTCATCCATTAACAGGTTCAAACAAGCATGGCAAAAGAGCAAATGATAACAGGTTTCAGACTTAGTGAAATTAACACAAGTCTGGAATTTATCATCAGGAAGCACACTTTAGAGCATGAAAACTACATGCTACAGGAACTTAACATGGCAAAGCAAGGCATGGCATGAAGCTACTCAAAGCACTTAACAAAAGTCCCTTAGTGACCTTGAGCCAAAAGGGATCAGAAAATACAATTGCAAGCATGTGAACATGGCAAAAACATAAACAGATCTCAGACTTAGTGAAATACCAGGACATGACAAAAACAGATTCAACATGGCATCTTTACAAGCTTGATTAACTCACTACAAGGCATGTCATGGCATGGGACAAGTTCTAGCATGAAGTATACATGAAAATGAAGCTAACCATGTGCCAAACCACCTCATAGCATGTTGGAAATAAATCACACAAAAATGCCAAAACAACATCATGATGTAAAATGACATGCTTATGAACTTGCTCAAATGCAGAAACTAATGCCACCACTGGGTTGATGGGATTTTTCTACCCCAAAAACATATATAATATGTTGGGGTTGCTGTAGAAAAATCATCACAAGTGCATTAAGTTAAAAACTGCCCTAAATGGAAAATGACAGAATTGGCATTTTCCTTATTTGGAAACATCCAGAAATGGACTTGCCTGAAATGGAAATGGCATCTTTCCAGAAATGGAAAAATCGCTGAGCTATATAAAAAAAGAAATATGAAGAGGGGGTGATGCATGGAGGTGGTGATGCATGGATCACACATAGAACACGCAACAACATATCATGCATGAATATCATGGAAAAGCAAGTTGACATAAGCACAACACAACATAGATATGCACAAGATGACATGATATGCAATGCATGACACACAAGCAATGACATGGCAACAACAACGAATAACTGGAAGACACCTGGCACATCGGTCTCGGGGCGTTACAAAACAGCAACTGGCACTGGGCACTGGGTCAATAGGTTAGTCCCAAAAATGATATAAAGTTGCTATAAAATGATTGTAAAACATCAAAGAATGATAATAAAACACTTCATTAATTATAGATACGTTGGAGACGTATCAATATTCTACGAAAATCTTTATCGGTCGAACCGTAATGACAACATATGTTATTCCCTTTGTCATCAGTATGTTACTTGCCCGAGATTCGGTCATCGGTATCTTCATACCTAGTTCAATATCTTTACCGACAAGTCTCTTCACTCGTGCCATCATGCATCATGCATCCCGCAACTAACTCATTAGTCACATTGCTTGCAAGGCTTATTACGATGTGCATTACTGAGAGGGGCCAGAGATACCTCTCCGATACTCGGAATGACAAATCCTAATCTCGATTTATGCCAACCCAACAAACACCTTAGGATATACCTGTAGAGCATCTTTATACGTTGTGACATTTGATAGCACACAAGGTATTCCTCCGGTATCCGAGAGTTGCATAACTCATAGTCGAAGGAATATGTATTTGACATGAAGAAAGCAGTAGCAATAAAACTGAATGATCAACATGCTAAGCTAACGGATGGGTCTTGTACATCACATCATCCTCCTAATGATGTGATCTCGTTCATCAAATGACAACACATGTGAGGGAGTCCTGGATTAGGGGGTCTCCGGACAGCCGGACTATATCCTTTGGCCGGACTGTTGAACCATGAAGATACAAGATTAAAGACTTCATCTCGTGTCCGGATGGGTCTTTACTTGGCATGGAAGGAAAGCTAGGCAATATAGATATGTATATCTCCTCCTTTGTAACCGACCTTGTGTAACTATAGCCCCCTCCAGTGTCTCTATAAACCGGAGGGTTTTAGTCCGTAGGACGACAGACAATCATACCATAGGCTAGCTTCTAGGGTTTAGCCTCTCTGATCTCGTGGTAGATCTACTCTTGTAATACTCATATCATCAAGAACAATCAAGCAGGGCGTAGGATTTTACAATCAAGCTTCTAGGGTTTAGCCTCTGGGGGAGCCCTGGCTGTAGGCCAAACCCTCCGACTAGGCGGCTTCGTTATGACCGCCTGCTCGGCCGTTGTGCCAATGATGACCTCTCAGGTCATCGAAAATAGCCTCCACATCGGCTCAAAATTTACCGAGCAGATGGATCCAATGGAGCTCTCCTCTTTGAACGAGCTCTTGGATCGCAGTGCCGCTCTGGGAGTCACTACGGACTACGATCGGATCAGGCTTAAATCCGACCAAAGGGAGATTAAATCTCCGCCGGTCACCCATCAAATAGCGGAGGTGGAGGATCAATGCGGCGATTCTCCCTCTATCCTGAGGACGAACTATGTCCGGATTCCCAAGCTCTCTGAACAGGATATGCGCTCGTGGGAGGACGCCGCCCTAACCCTGAATCTAGAATCAGGCCGCATACCGAACCCGCAGGGCAATATCTCGGAGCCCGAACTTCCAAGATCGAAAACACCCTGCCCCGGGATCGCAGATTGGGTCTGGACTTAAATCCACCCACCAACCCAGATACAAACTAACTTTCTCACATTAGGCAAGCGCCCCAAGAGACAGTACATCACTATTGGGCCAGATTCCTCCTTGTAATGAACAAGGTCAAGGACTGTCGCGAGGAAGATGCAATTTCGTTCTTTTGCAACAATTGCACGGACGAGGGAGTCCTCAACACCATAAGTCGCCGTGACGTAGCACACTTCGCTAACTTGGCGGACATAGTACGGAAACACTGTGCGATGGAAAGTGCCTGGAAAACCCACGCAATTTTGGGACAATCCGGCTCTGACAAAACCCCCAGTCCGAACTAAAAGGGCTCACTCTTATAAGTCGCCCGACTCAATTACAAAGAAGCAAAAGCCCACTACAGGGCATGGAACCGTATTGGAGGGATGGCTCAACGGGCCCTGCAAAATTCATAGTACAGCGGATACCATATCAACACACAACCTTAGAGCATGTTGGGTACTCCGGCAGGTGGCCAAAAGCGGCGAGGATCTTCTCACCCAAAATACCTCAAAGCACCTCCCCACAGATAACAACACAGTATTAACGGTCTTCGAGACCTTTGCCTCAAATAATAGGCGTAAGCGAGCACTCCGCGGCCTTGCCGAAGTCTACCACGTGGCAGCAATAAATCCATAGAGTGACACGGCTATCACCTTGAACGCTAGTGACGAACCTAAATTCTGAACAGCCCGAGCACCAGCCGCTCTGGTCCTCAGCCCAATTGTGGACGGCTTTCAGCTCACTAAGGTGCTCATGGATGGCGGCAGCGGATTAAACCTCATCTATGCGGAAACTCTCCAAAAAATGGACATAGACGGCAACTGTATTGAACAAAGCAGTATGACCTTCCGAGGAATCATCCCTAGTCGGGAGGCACGCTGCGCTGGGAAAATCACACTTGATGTGGTATTCGGCACTCCAGAGAATTACAGGTCCGAAGAAATTACATTCCAAGTGGCCCCATTCAGTAGCGGATACCACGCCCTTCTAGGGCGGGAGGCATTCACGATTTTTCAAGCCATACCCCATTATGGGTACATGAAGCTCAAAATGCCCAGACCCAAGGGAATTATCACTCTAGCTAGTGATCCAGACGTAGCACTCCGCGCCGAGAACAAAACAGCCGCACTAGCCCTCGAGGCATTATCCGAAGCCCTTGTGGCGGAGGAGTTAACCGCGTTGCGCTACACGGTGGACAGGGGCGACGTGATACTAGACAAAAGATCCAAGTCCACCTCCTTTAAACCAGCGGAAGAAATAGTTAAATTCCAAGTCCATCCAATGGACCTACAAAAACAGCATCCATTGGGGCACAGTTAGACCCCGTTGTATACGCTGCACTACGAGAGTTTCTGCGCGAGAATTGGGACATATTCGCCTGGCATCCTTCAGACATGCCAGGAATCCCACGCAGATTGGCCGAGCATAGCCTTAATATTCTAAAAGGATTCAAGCCGGTCAAGCAGACTCTTCGGCGTTTCTCTGAACCTAAGCGACAAGCCATGGGAGAGGATCTGGCCAAGCTACTGGAAGCCAGATTCAATAAAGAAATAAAACATTCGAATTGGCTAGCAAACCTGGTGATGGTACCAAAGAAGGACAAATCCTGGCGCCTATGTGTCGACTTCAAAGACCTTAACAAGGCTTGCCCAAAGGATCCCTTCCCACTCCCTCGCATCAATCAAATCATCGACGCTACCGCAGGAAACGAATCATTGTGCTTCCTCGATGCATACTCCGGTTACCGCCAGATTAAGATGGCGTCGTCTAATCAAGCCGCAATAGCATTTATAACACCATACGACCCCTTCTGCTTTAACACAATGCCCTTTGGGCTCAAAAACGCCGGCGCAACATATCAGCGCATGATCCAGACATGTCTGGAAAAGCAGATCGGCAAGACTGTGGAGGCATACGTAGACAATGTGGTCATTAAAACCAGACACATCGACTCTTTAATAGACGAATTGAGGCTTACGTTCACCAATCTCCGAACATATGACATTAAGCTCAATCCAGAAAAATGCGTCTTCGGCATTCCCGCTGGAAAGCTCCTGGGCTTCATCGTCTCCAGTAGAGGAATTCAAGCAAATCCGGCTAAAATCTGAGCTCTGTCACAGTTGGCTATTCCAACTGACCTCAAGCAAATCCAGAAATTGACTAGATGCATGGCGGCCTTAAGCCGCTTTATCTCCCGATTAGGAGAAAAGGCACTTCCCCTTTATCGCCTTCTTGGGCGCACCGAACACTTCGAGTGGACGGACGCAGCCACGGCTGGACTGGAAGAAATCAAAGCCATCCTGGCCGCCAACCCAATCCTGGCCGCGCCAACTGTTGGCGAACCAATGCTATTATATATAGCGGCAACTCACCAAGTTGTAAGCGCAGTGCTCGTCGTCGAACGAGAGACGGACGGACATAAATTCTTGCTTCAAAAGCCGGTATATTATGTATCCACTGTCCTAACTCCATGCAAAGCACGGTACCCACATTACCAGAAGATAGCATGCGAGGTATTTATGGCATCCCAGAAATTACGACACTACTTTCAAGAGTGTTCGATCACGGTGGCATTCGAAGTACCACTCAATGACATAATAAACAACCGTGATGCCACGGGCCGGATTGCCAAATGGGCCATTGGGCTCCGCCCGTTCGACATGACATATAAGCCACGACGAGCCATTAAGTCGCAAGTACTGGCCGATTTCGTAGCCGAATGGACAGAAGCCGAACTCCCTAAAGAGTACAGCGCATACTCCAATTGGATCATGCATTTCGACGACTCTAAAATGCTGGCTGGTCTAGGGGCTGGCGTCGTCCTGACGTCCCCCACCAGAGACACGGTGAAATACATGCTCCATATGCTATATACGAACTCCAATAACGCAGCCGAATATGAGGCCCTACTACACGGCCTCCGGATGGCAGTCTCCATGGGCATCCAACGCCTAGAGGTGTGTGGGGACTCGAACCTTGCAATATCCCAAATAAATGGAGACTTCGATGCCAAGGATCCGAAAATGGCGGCATATCGCAACGCCGTCCTCAAAATGTCAGCCCGGTTCGAGGGGCTAGAATTCCACCACGTGGCTCGGGGAAACAACCTGGCAGCGGACATCCTAGCTCGTATCGGCGCTAAACGCGACCCTGTCCCACCGAACATCTTCCCGGAAAGACTGTTTAAACCATCCGTGGTATGGGAAGGGGACACCGGCAAAATTAGTCCGGACCCGGCCACAACCCCAGATACCGAATACTCTGACACAATCGGAGGCTTTGCCACCGGAATAACACCTTCAGCCCACGTAATAATGGCCGCCATCGCCCCATGGACAGAATCATTCCTGGCCTACCTAACTAGACAGGAATTACCCGAGGACCAAAATGAGGCTCGCTGCATAGTGCGGCGATCTAAAGCCTACAAGGTCCATGAGGGAGAGCTCTATAAGAAAAGCACAACTGGAGTCCTTCAAAGGTGCATCTCCGAAGAGGAAGGGCGGAAGCTGTTGGCAGAAATCCATGCCGGACTCGACAGCCACCACGCAACAGCCTGGGCCCTTGTAAGTAAGGCCTTCCGTACAGGTTTTTATTGGTCGACGGCCCGAGCAGATGCACAGCATCTGGTTCAACATTGCGTTGGTTGCCAGCTTTTTGCAAACCAAAGCCACAGGCCACCTACCGCCCTCCAAACCATCTCCATTACTTGGCCCTTTGCAGTCTGGGGGCTCGATATGGTCGGACCCCTCAAGGGGGAAACCCATAAGAGAAAATACTTACTGGTCATGGTGGATAAATTCACCAAATGGATAGAAGCCAAACCTGTCAAAACGGCTGAATCTGGACCGGTGATAGACTTCATATCCGGGGTCGTACACCGTTATGGCGTTCCCTACAGCATCATCACTGACAACGGACGAACTTTACAGCCGACGAGGTGAAGCTTTGGTGCAGCAACATGGGCATCAAGCTTGATTATGCTTCTGTCTATCATCCGCAAACTAACGGTCAAGTCAAACGAGCGAATGGTCTTATCATGAGTGGTATTAAACCCATATTAGTCCGGTCCTTAAAGGAATCAGACACCCATTGGGTAGAGGAGCTCGACTCCGTACTATGGGGGCTGCGGACCACGCCGAATCATACTACCAGATACACACTGTTTTTTATGGTGTACGGCGATGAGGCGGTGCTACCTTGCGACATAATTCATGACTCTCCTCGAGTGCGCATGTACGAAGAAAGAGAGGCCGAGCTCGATCGGCAGGACAGTTTGGATGCCCTGGAGGAGGAGCGCGACATGGCAAAAGCCCGTTCCGCATTCTATCAACAACATGCTCGAAGGTATCAAAGCAAAGAAGTGCGGGCCAAAACCTGTAGCGTTGGTGAACTAGTTCTGCGCCTACCGGAGAAGAAAAAGAACAAGCTCAAGGCCAAATGGGAATGTCCTTTCATTATCGACCAGGTTCTGACCGGTGGAGCGTACCATCTACAGGATGCATCGAATAATCGACTCGAGCCAAACCCACGGAACGCAGCCAGACTCCGAAGATTCTACGCCTAGCGCCGGACTCTATGTTCGTCTCCTCACCTCCTTGAATTTTCTGCACGTCTGTTTTTTCCCTCTTTCTTTCTCCCTTTTCTCTTCAAAGCCCTAAAGGGCTAAACCTGTGTCTTGGTTACGCAATCTCAATGCACTAACCGTGCTCAATATACCTGGGGGCTTCGTATACAGAAGCTTAATCTAATTATTTTTCCGGGCTTCGTGCCCCGCACATGTGTTATTCTTCCGCATGTACCCTTTTTCGCCATTATATGCATCGATATGACTTAAGTTTTGGCCAAGCTGGGTTGCCTTGGTCTTGTGTTTATGCCCTACGTTCCCGTTAATTCGGCTAGGGCATAAGGGGAGCACCTCTGTGATTGTTACTGCCGGGTCAGCCGGATGTGTACCTCAGACTGGGTGAAGCCGAAAGCTAGCGTTCTTAAGGGAATATTTGGTCGCTGAATAAAAGATGACTTTCATTTAAATTACACACGCCCCCAAATGTTTTTAACCTGCGTCTCACAGTTCGGACATGCACATTAGGGCATGCGAACCCAGGGAAAGGAACCCTTAACAGAACTATTCTCCCTGGAAGATGTTTCTTACTACCCATGTAATATAACATAGCTAGTTGGGTACTTGTCTGTTCAAGCACTTATGACCCCTACGCCTGGTTTCCATGCATACCCCGGTTTTTATATAACCGAGTGGGTATTCGGATACACTCCGGACTATCGGGTCCAGAGGTCGAAGCGAAAAGGTCTGCCATGACAAATGATTTGCTATCCGGCTAGGGACATTACATATGTCACTTGAAGTACACGGTCACTAAGACTGATTAAATTCTTCTTCTATGACATCCAATGGGTTGTCTAACCTACAATCCTGTTGGAAATACTTGGCGGCTAACTCTACTTGATCATACACTAAACTGACAGGGGTCTCTTTCCCATCGGGCCCCACAGGTCCAACCTCGGCCATGTGGTTTGGGTTAGCCTTGGTGTATCGTGTCTTCACCATAGCCCGGGCTTCCCGTGCACCTTGTCGGCAGGCTAATATCTTCCATAACCGGAAGTTTCGTCATGCTCCCTTCAGCTTCTCTATAAGCTCCCCCATGCCTCCTGGCGGGGACGCGGACGGCCACAAGGCTCGGGCAATACTCTGCATCACCTGCCAAACTTGTTCGTGCAGTTGTGAGAGCTCTGGCAGAAGATCACCCGAGGACCCGGGCATCTCCTCCGCGGGACGACCGATCAGCATACCTGCAGATATAACGCTGTTAGCAGGCTTCTTCCCCGAACTCCTTTACAAAGTTCGTTCAAGCACTTACTAAAAATGCCGTGCTAAAGCCGTTTATTCTCCTTCCCGGAGTCCGCAAGTTGGGCTCGGACGTCCTTCAGTTCCACGCCCAGCCGGATATTGGCATCTTAGAGATCATTTTTCTCCTGCCTAACTCGCGTCAGCACGCGCTCGCCGGCACTTCGCTACCGATCATCGCGTGCCATATCCGCCTCCACGGCCTCCGGATTCACTCTGGGGCCACCTACAACATCTATTGTTAGGTGTGCATATACGCCGCATACTACCTGGTACTGATATTCTTTGCAATAGACAAAGGAGTTACCAGGGGGGCCATTTTTTGACTCCTTCAATGCGGCAACAGCAGCTTCCAGCTGGGCCTTGCACTCGTCCAGCTCTTGAGACAGTTGGGAATTCTTCTCCGTAAGAACCTGCACAAATATTGATCCTTAAATCAGTTGCGTCAACTGTTTCAAGCCTCGGGGGCTACTGATACACATAATCGTCAGATTTACTTACCCGTACATCCCTTACATACTGGTCTGTGGCTCTGGCTAGACCATTTTGAGCAGCACGGAGGTACGCGTCTCTAGAATTGAAGGCATCAAATGCCTCTGCTGAGAAGCAAGCGTCACGGAGTATGGCCTGGCGACGCCTATGATTCATGGCGCTCTCCACTTCTGAATTTTTAGCGGACAGTCTATCCGCATCCTCTGCAGGAGGAGTATCCGGCGTCCGCCCCATGTCGGCTTCCACCTCTATGTACGGCCCTGGAGCCTGACTGGTGGAAGCGTGATCGACAGCCTCTTCGGACATATTCCGGCGAGCGTTTTTTCTATTAAAGAAACATGGACGTCATTACATTTTGAGAAAAACGACAACCACGGAGCAGGGTTTTTTCTTTCATACCTCTGCGCTAGCGTCTCCGTCCTGACCGCCTTCCTTTTTGGCCTACCCGGCCTCGGTGCCTCTTGTGGGCGAGTTGCTGTGGGTTCGGCACGGTGTCCCGAATGCCTTCCCTGTAAAACACCATATGTATATGGTAGGTGAAGTGTCTAAAAGGGGATCCTGGTTTTTGGAGTTGGGATTTTGGTTTTTCTTATGTGCAACGCAGGGAGCAGTCCGGGATAGTCGGCCGTAATGGCCACCATGGCGTCATCACAGCTCAGTTGATAGAACTGCCTGTCTATCAGCTCCACGAATATGTCCGGATCTTCTTCGAGTCCGGGACCGAGGGCTCGGTCAGGGTCCTCTGGTTGTGGAGATGGGTTGTTGACCTCCCTTACAGCTTTTCGCAGTTCTTTCCCTAAAATGGCAAGGAAGGTACCTACGACAAAAAATACAGGAAGAATGGGAGTAGGGAGATATAACTCACCCATCTTGGAGGGTTGTACATGGAAAATCCATCCCGTGGCTTGATGCGGATGAACTCCTCTTCCTCTCCCTTGAACAACTCGGACAGAATTTTTGCTAAAGCAGCAGCGGAGTCCGATCCCTTACGCCCGCAACGGGTGGCATCGTATTCCCCGTTAAAACACCATAGGGGGTGCCCTCGATATTGAAGTGGCTGCACTCCCCACATTATGCATATTGACATAACCTCGATTACTGTCAATCCTGATTGAGCCAGCTCTTTAATCCGGTTCATCAGGTAAAGGACTTCTCCGTTGTCTTCCTCCTGGGGGCTCCGGGGGCACCAACTTCGGCGTTTCTTCAGAGGAGCATTGTTGAACTCAGGAAGACCCCGTCGAACAGGGTCCGGAAGGGGGACGTCCTCCATATAAAACCATTCCGAAGGCCAGTCTTCAGACGTCTTCTTCGTAGTAACGGACAGGTATCTGGTTTTGGCGATGCGCCATATTTCGGTTCCGCCCACTTGATAAAGTGACCCCTTCTGTGTGTGAGGGACGAGGCAAAATAACCTCTTCCACAGCTCGAAATGAGCCTCGCAGCCCAGGAATAACTTGCAAAGGGCGACGTAGCCGGCGATGTGTAATATGGAAGCAGAGGAGAAATTATGCAGTTGGAGGCCGTAAAACTCCAGGAGCCCACGGAGGAACGAATGAATTGGAAATCCAAGTCCCCTTAATAAGTAAGGGACAAGGCACACCCGCTCCCCCGTAGAGGGGCTGGGGAAGCTCTTCGCTTGCTCCCCGCCATTGTAGGTGGCGAGCCCTGCTCGGACGGGAACCATATACGCTGGAGGGAGAAACCTCTGAGTGTGCAGTTCAACTAATCGACTATGTGGGATGGAGCATCTCTCCCAATCACCGGGCTTAGGGCTACGGGGGGCGAGAGGAGGAGCTGCGGTGGTTGGCCATGTTAGAATGGATTTTTCCAAAGCACGCTTCGATGGATTCTCGCTGTGGGAGGATGGTATGGATTGGATCTAGGAATCCCCATCCCTTTAATAGACAATTTATTTATCTGGCTAGGGGTGAATGTAAAAGCACCCTGGCTCCTTGTATTCATTCGACGCGTGGAAGATAGCCCTTATGGGGAGCAAAAGCCAAGAAGTCCAACATTTATGGGTCCAGACACTACTTAACAAACATTCAAGATTTGAGAAGAACCCGCCTTGCAATGCCGAAGACAACATTGCATGACGGACTCATCGTCATTGAAGCCTGGTTCAGGGGCTACTGTGGGAGTCCTGGATTAGGCACTAGAAAAAAAGACACATCCGTGACATTTTGGGCCGAACGAAAAAAAATTCTGTCATACATATGACACTTCTATGATGATAATTGTGACAAAACCCGGTATCATCATAGATGTGGTGGGCTCCTACTTCTATGACAAAAAATCATGACAGAAAACGGGCTTTTCGTCCTGGGCGGGCCGGAGACACAGCTGCATGACATTCTTTGGGCCATCCATGACGGAAAAATCCGTGGTAGAAGCTAGGGGGAGGAAAATTTCGGGGAGTTCCCGGTTACAGTGGGAGGTCGGGGGCCGAGCGATGCGCGTTTCTCTCGTGCACATACGCGCGTGTGTGCGAGGCGTTGGCTCTAACTGAACCCGAGCGAGGCGTTGGGTTCTAATTGAACCCGAGCAATTGCACTGCAGGCTACGCGTTACTGAACCCGAGGATCGATCGATGGCTGTTAACTGAACCCGATCGAGCGATTCCTTCGCTACTGCTGCTAACTGAAGCCGATCGATGCTGCCTGTGGGATGAACAGTGAGCGGTGGCGTTGCCTCTGGATGAACAGGACCCCGTGTTGTGGTGGAGGGCTGGATGAACAGTAGATGGTGGAGGGGTGCCCGTGGAGGGGTGGTTGAACAGGACCTCGTGGTGTGGAGGGCTGGATGAACAGTAGACAGTGGAGGGGTGGTTGAACAGTAGCCGGTGGAGTAGCGCGCGGTGGAGGCTGGATGAACAGGAGCCCGCGGAGGCTGGAGGAGGTCGACGGTAGCCCGTGGAGGCTAGGGGAGGTCGACGGTGGAGATGAACAGTATCCCGTGGAGTCCCGTTTTGCGGTACGCCACACCCCTCCTGATGAATAGGACCCCCGTTTCGACCGTAGCGCTCCAACACAAGTCCGTTTCGTCCGTTTTGCGGTACGCCACACCCCTCCCGATCAACAGGACCCCCGTTTCGACCGTAGGAGGTCCGTTTCCTCCGTTTTGCGGTACGTCAGACCTCTCCCGATCAACAGGACCCCGTTCCGAACGTAGGAGGTCTGTTTCATCCATTGTGCGGTACGCCAGGCCTCGTTTCCATCGCCTATTCCGTCCAAGCCCTCCCGATGAACACGACCACGCATTCCGTTCCGACCCAGCCAGTTGGCTCCCACGCGTTCCGTTGCCTCCCGATGAACACGGCGCATTCCGTTGCCTCCCGATGAACACAACGCATTCCGTTGCCTCCCCATGAACATGACGCATTCCGTTGCCTCCCCATGAACACGACGACGACGTTGTTTCTCCGTTCCGACCCAGCCATGTACACGAGCCCTGGTCGTACGTATGCGCGAGTAGGCGTTCGAGACCCCGCCCGTATGTACACATATGTGGCCGTATTTTCTTTCTTGCACCCTGGCCGTTGTACGTACGTGTACATGCTACGTGCGCGCCTCTACTACGACCCGTACGCGCCTCTACTATGACACGTGCGCGCCTCTACATCCACCAGTATATATGTACGTACACGTTCGCGACCAGAATGACAACGCTACCTACGCTTCGACCAGGTGGGTCCCGATTGTCAGGCACTTCCTTGCGTGCGAAGATGTAGCTAGTGGGTCCCAGCAGTCAGGGGGGCGAATCGTTTTTATTTGCCCGGACGCACTTCCTTGCGTGCGAAGATGTAGCTAGTGGGTCCCAGCAGTCAGGGGGCGAATCATTTTTTTTTGCCCGGACGCACTTCCTTGCGTGCGAAGATGTAGCTGGTGGGTCCCAGCAGTCAGGGGGAAACGTTTTTTTCACGAAATACGGTGGCCCGTCCGGTGGGTCCCCGCTATCAGGTGGAGGAATCATTATTTTGCGCGTAATAAGGAGGCACTTCCTTGCTGAGGCCGTGGACCCAGCTGTCAGCCTCTCCACGTACAGACCACGTCCGATGGAAGTCGTTCCTTGACCATGTTGACCACGCCGCGCAGAGAGCACCACGGCGGTGGATGACGGCGAGGACTAGGAAGGGGACGACTCGAAGCCGAGGAAGACGCAGCAGTGGATGCCCACGCGAAGAGGAGTACGAGGGTTCACTGGTTCGGCTGCGGTGTGAGGTTGTTGTCGCCGCAGAATAACAGGGGGTGTGGGTGAGTAGAGGGATGGTCTGGCCAGTGGTGGGAGTAGTAGGGGCGCTGATGCCTCTGCGGCATCACAGCCGGCCACGGGAGGCAGGAGCACGCGGCACGATCGGCGCTGGTTTGGGCGGCTGGAGCAAGAAGACCAGAGGTTGAAGAAGCACTACAGCCGTTGGATGAACATCGTACGGTAATAGGAGCTAGAATCGTTCATATTGACTAAGTTGACAAAGCCCTCCGTCCCCGTCAACTTGGTAGGCCCACAAGTCAGCCTCCCACTATGCTGGGTTCCAGCTGGTAGGGGGAATATTCATTTTTTGTGCGTAATAAGGAGGCCCTTCCTTGCGTGCGAAGATAGTTGGTGGGTCCGACATGTCAGCGGGGGGCATGTTATTTTCGCAAAATACAGAGGCCCTTCCGGTGGGTCCCAGATGTCAGGTGGAGGAATCATTATTTTGCGCGTAATAAGGAGGCATTTCCTTGTGTACGGCCGTGGACCCAGCTGTCAGCCTCTCCACGCACAGTCTACTTCCGATGGTGTCGTTCCTTGACCACATTGACCACGTCGCGCTGAGCGCATCCAAGGTGGTGGACGATGGCGAGGCCCCGGACAGCAACGAGCCGGAGATGGGAAGACGCGGGAGTAGAGTCGCAGACGGAGAGGTGTATGAGGGTTAACTGGTTCTAGTGCGGTGTGGTTCGGCAGTCGGTGGAGAAGAACAGGAGGTGTGGAGGGGTGGAGGGATGGCCTGGCCAACGGTGGAGTAGCGCTTCATAGCGAAGCGTGCTAAGCAGAGCTGCTAGCAGCAGGAGGTGGGAGGTGGTCCCAGCGGCGCTGGAGCAAGAAGACGAGAGATTGAAGATGGATGCCGGTCGTTGGATGTAAATCCAATGGCTAACATGTCAGAATCATTTTTTGACTAAATTGACAACGACTTGTGTTGGAAAAATCGACCTATTGGCCCACATTTCAGCCTCCAGAAATGTGGCACATATTCAACCCATTTTTTAGAATTTACAGTCTTTTTTTTGGCGCGGTAGAATTTACAGTCAATTTGATCTTTTTTTTGAATTACAGCCATTAGCTGGCTGGGTGAACAAATAGTGTAGCGTCCATGCGGCGCATTTATTTTATTTCCTAAAAAATTACAGGCCATTTGCACTTTCTCGAAATACACGATTTTGCTGGACTGATTCTAATTATAATCTTGGGTTGGACCAGCAATATTATCAAAAAATAAAAAGGGGCTGAGCATTTCGTTATAAATATATTTAAATAATAAGTGATATTATTACATTCTTCCTTAAATCTTACCAAGCATTTGTACACAATCACTAGGATTTTCGAGCCAAAACAATCCAGGATTTTATTTGTTAAGAAATTATTTTTATAAGTTAATAAGATGTGGGATATTGTTTTCTTACATATGTAAGTATCTGTTAAATATATGATGACAATAAAAATAATATATAATAACATATAATTTTTTTTAGAAAAACAGGGAGCATCTCCCCGGTTCCATTGCTGAGAACGAAACCACAACATATTCTGATACAGCAGCTCAAAGAGCAGTTCGAAAGCAAAGGTAGAAAAGCTACAAACTAGGGGGGTGGATGAACAAGTTCTCTGAATAACACAAATCACCCGAGCGGTGCCAAATGCAGAGCGGATAGAGCACTCAAATGACACAAGGAGGGTCCAACAAAGCCTTCATGGTCTTCAGCCGAGGGGCCGTGTCAGCCTGCGGCGACCAGTAAGCAAGCGGAGACACCGGGCTGGAAGGCGTAGCATGGTGGATGTCCCTCTTTTTCGGCGCCAGGTGCCCATCATCTTCATTAGAGATCTTGAGACGACCCCACGGGTCCATCCCCAAAACAGGTCGAGCCTTGTTCAGCCACAAGTGATTGCCAACGGTTTCTGGAGGGATCTTGTTAGGGTTTCCACGAAGCTCATCAACTTGTCCTTGTCCGATCCGGAGGAGAGAATCGCCCAGTTCCTCACCATGTTCCTGATCAACCTCAAGACCTGTGGAATGGAAACCCATGAGGTGTTACTGAAAATCATAGCATTTCTATATTTCCATAGGCACCAAAGGACAGCTGAGCTAACAGTATTTAAAACTGAGCACTTTTTGGTAGCAATCCAGAATCTGGCGACAGATTCAAAGGATGAGCCAATCTGACTAGAGAAATATTCCTCAATGTGGGCCGAGAGATGTTTAGCAACTATGCATTCAAAAAATAGGTGAGAACAAGAATCTTGTTCCAAGCAGTAAACACAATCAAGGGGTTTGATGATGTGTCTCTTCCGAAGGTTATCCCTAGTCATCAATTTGTTTTTGGAGAGAAGCCAGAGAAATACATGAATTTTAGGGGGGAACTCTCAATTTCCAGACGGCGGGGATAAACACGGGTTGAACCCCTCTAAAGTTGATAACATGATAGAGGGAGCTGGAGGAATACTTCCCCTTATTGTCCAGCTGCCAAATCAGGGCATCCGGCTCGGCAGTAAAGTTAATGCTTTTGGCAATTTCGTCCAACTGGAACCATTGTTCCATGAGTCTATCACTAAAGTTCCTTCTAAAAGAGAGTTTTAGGCATTGACCATCCCAAACTTCATTGACACTTTTGTTAAGCTCATTGCAGATAGAGTAAATAGGCCAAAATTGGGCTGCTAGGGGGATGTGCCAAACCAAGTATCTTCCCAGAACCTAGTTCTGCTCCCATCCCCTATGTTCCATCTGTAGCCAAATTTCACAGCATGCATAATAGATTTTAATCCTCTCCGGAATCTAGAGGTCTTAGGGTTGGAGGAAGGGACAAAAATATTAGGTTTATTTCCTAGGTATTTATGGGCAATAAGAAGCTTCCAGGGTTTCAGGTCTTCCTCATAGAATCTTTTAATCCAAGACACTAGAAGACATATGTTAATTTCTTGGAGGTTAGGTATGCCTAGGCCTCCAAAATCTTTTTTCACAGAGACTAGGGCCCATTAGCAAGGTGTAGCTTCCTATTTCCCTCAAAATCATTCCACAAGCAATGAGACATCTGAGAATTGATGAGGTTCACTGCCCATTTAGGGAACTTGAAGAAGGAGAGGAGATACACTGGAATGCTAGCCAAACAAGCTTGTATGAGGATCAATCTACCTCTATAAGAGAGAAGTTTGCCCCTCCACCCAGCAATCCTTTTAATGATTTTATCCAGAAGGGGTTGGATATCCTCTCTCCTCATTTTATCATAGTGCAGAGGGATACCTAGGTACTTAATGGGGAAGTTACCATTATTACAGACTACAATAGAGAGGAAGTCAGCTAACTCCTGATCATCCATGTTGATAGGGATGAGTTCACTTTTAGAGTAGTTGATTCTCATGCTTGAGACTTGTTCAAAACAGGTTAGAACAGTTTTCAGATTGCTAGCATGTGTGGAGTCATTGTCTAAGAAAAGGATGGTATCATCTGCATATTGAAGGCAGATGATGCCACCAGGGCAGACCTCAGGACAGAGCCCTGCAATCAGACTATGATCAGCAGCTTTGCTCAGCATTTTAGTAAGAACGTCCACTACTAAATTAAACAAAAGGGGGAGAAGGGGTCACCTTGCCTAAGGCCTTTACCAGCAAGGAAAAATCACTTTCACAGTTATTTAACTTGACCCCAATAGGCCCCCCATGAGTAAGTTGCTGGATCCAACTATTCCATTTACCCCCAAAACCTCTAAGCTCTAGGAGTTTCATAAGGAAATCAAGGTCAACTTTATCGAAGGCAGTCTAAACTAGAACTACCATCTAGAGAAAAATTCTCACAAACAGAGCCTTCAGATCTGTTTTGGTGAGGGTAAATAAAGGAAGAGCATTCAATGCCATCATTAAGAGAAGTAACATCTACACCAATCTTAGTAGCAATGGCATTGAAGGAAGGATCATTAAAGTTGGAGAAGAAAGTGTGTTTCATACCCTGGGGTTTTTGCACTTCCAGGTTCTGAACCTCTTTGAGCTGTTGAGCCTTTTCAATAATGGTTCTCTTATCACCAGCTACCCTGGCACTGGTTCTGGTGGCTTGAATAGGACCCCATTTGGGAAGGTGCTTCTCCTTAGGAAGGGCAGGGAAGTCAGAGTTGTATTTTGAGTCCAAATTGTTTGGGAGTTCAGTTGTTTCAACAAGTGCCTCTTGATCCTCTTGTAGATCTACAGAACCTTCTAATTCCATCAGATCATCATCTTCCAGGAGCTCCATTTCCCTGAGGAGGTTGAATCCATCAGTTTCATCAAGCATAGAATTCAAGATCTTTTCCTGGATGCTGAGTTGAGGAGTGTATGGAGAATCAGGGAGGTGTGTCTTGAGGGCTGAAGTGGGTGTAGTTTCTCCAAGCATCTGATTGTGGCCAAAAGACTGTCATCTGAAGTTAGGGGCCCTAGAATTGGCAGCAGGCCCTTTATCTGATTCAGATCTAGAGCTCCTGTTGGATTCAGCATCTTCAGTAAGATTGGTACTAGTTTCAGCTGTAGAGACATATGTACCAGCAGAGAGGTTGGTGGAGGTGCCAGTTTCAGTGGGGGTTAAGGACTCCACCTTAATGAGTAGCCTGTAGATTTTGTTCCCAACTCCAAAAAGCCTTTCAGCAAGGATTTTGGAGGGATCTTTACATAAGATTTTGACCCTAACAGTTTCATAGAATGACTTGAAATTATGATGCCAATCCACATCCAGTAAGACCCCTAGAGTGGAAGTGATTTGATCCAGCATAGTCTAGTCACACCACTTGGGGGTTCAATTTCCTGATCTTGATCCAAATTTCCCGGAGGTCCTCTTCAGCCGCAATCCTGCGTTTTCAGACTTCAACATTGACTACAACATTGTCTTTTTTGAGACCAAAACAGGGGTATCCAGCAACTTGAACTACATCTATTTCAGGAGGGAATTTGACCAAGAATGTCCACTCATCTAGGGCATTGATTGGCCAGGGCCAGTTGGTTTTGTAAATGTCTGCAAACTCAGTGGCAAGTTCCTGCTTGGTCAGTTCACCAGCTTCTACCAGAACAATCCCCACATTCTTCAGGGAGCCATGATACTGAGCATTTTCATCAGGTGGGTCCATGTGGTAGAACCCTAATCCTGGAGCAGCACTTCCAACATATCTAGTAGAACTGTGGGTTTTCCTTCTGACAGGGCAATTCTCAACTTTATGGGTAACCATTTTGCAGATAAAACAACTCTTGGGCTTGACACACTTATCCAAATGATGCCCTGGTTCCCCACAGTTGTAGCAGATCACCTCAGAGTATGCCATAAGGCCCGAAGTAGGGGCAGGAGCAGTTTTCTGCATGTCCTGTCTCTTCTTTTGTTGATTCTTGCCTTGAGATTTCCCACTGATCTGAGAGTCAGAACCACCAGCAGATTGATCTTGGGAAATTACAGGAGCCTGCCCAGATTGTGCCCCCATGTGGGCGGAGGTGGGCCGTATCACTGCCCAACCGGCGCTCCCCCCTTTGTGATAGGGGAAATTCATCGGAGTTCCTGGTTCCTTCTCATCCTGCAGCCAGATGTTGTCTCTCAGGAAGCAGAAATAACCACCAGACAGCTCAATTAAAGCAGATTGCAAGCCTAATTTCAATCTTCTGCAGGTTTGGGGGAGAGGTAAGGTAGGGGATCCACCTGCTCCGGCTCCGGTGGCGTGCTGGTGGGCATGAGTCCAGTCAAGCATTCCCATCTGGCAGCACAGCGTGGATCTCCTGAATTCACTTCTCCTTTCGCCCATCGAATGAACGCAATCGGCGGCTCCCTGGGGTGGGGCATCATGTGCTTCTCTGAGAAATCTCCTTTGAAGTAGATCCACAGGGCTAGATTCAGCAGCTCCCAATCCACATGATCCTTGCACATCTGAGCATACCTGCGCGAGTGAGAGAATGAATTTGGTCCCTCCTCGGCTTCCTCCCTTGCAGCTTCCTCCTCTGCTTCCCTCCATTCGCGCGTGCACTGGGTCCAGGAGAGAGCGTTGTCGCGGATCCGCATCGCCCGCTCCCTCCATCTCCTCCCTCGAGTCTCCCGCAGCACCGCCGGCGCGACGGCTTTGTAGACATGTGGGAGATGCATCTTGTACATCTGCCTGTCTTCCAGCCATTCCCCCATGGATATGGCCGGCGACTCCATGGGGCGCGTGAACGGACTTGCTGAGGGGGGCAGGCGCGCCCGGAGTCAGGAGGCGGGGGGTGGCGGCGAGATCTATGGCGGCGACGAGGGTGGAGGTAGTGGCGGGGGCGACGGCGAGGGTGGAGGTGGTGGCGGGGGCGAAGGGGATCGCGAGAGCGGTCATCTATTTGCCAATTATGTGAACTAAACAGTCAACATAGAAAATAATTTAAATATATATAATATAGTTAGAAGGGAAACATAAGTTGGTCTTGGCGTTCCTATTCTTATATAGAAAATAGAACAGACCTCTGTGTTTTCTTCAAAAAAATATATAAATTAGGCTGCCAAAAATAAAACCTCGGATGGGAGGTCCATAGGCCGGTCGATACATGACGGCCCTAAGAAAATACAAACAGGCCTATGGACCTCCCATCCGAGGTCGTGGGCTGCGCATGTTAAAAATGAAAGCCTAGACGGGGCAGCCCAAAACCACGTCCAACACTTGCCAAAACTTTGTCCCTCGTTTTCTCTGTGTTTCGCACACTCGACATTGTGTGGGCATTTTGACTGTGCATCATATGAAGATGTGCTATGATGAATGTTGATCAGCATTATGTTAACTGGCTGGTAGTTCCATTTTTGACCATGAATAAAACTTCCAACATGTTAACCCTGTTTGAAAAGGCCGTGTTAATATAAATGCTCTGCCTCTGAAAGTTGCAGTTTCTTATCTGAAACTGAACTTGTAGTTTCTTATCTGAAACTGAAACTTGCAGTTTCTTCTCTGAGAATCACATTGTCTGCACTTTTATACTCCTATGAAACTACATTTTTAAGTGCTAAAAATAGATATCTAGAATTCATAAAATACTTCATATGTTCAATACTGCAAATCTGAAATTCAAAAGGCATTCATATATGAAAGTACTCTCAAAATATACAACACAAAACACAATTCACAACCTGCAAATACTGACAACCCTAAGCTCCTCCTGACAATTCACAACCTGCCCGACTATTGGGCTGGGGGGGCAGCCCCCTCCTATTCCTCGGTGGCAGACAGCCGCCCCGTGAGACGATGTGAACGGCGAGGGAGACGATGGCGGGGAAGCGTCGTCAGGCCAACTGCTTTTCTCCTCTTGCAGTTGGGTTCAGTCGACAAAGACTCCACCGGCTCGCTCTAGCAGGACACCCTCACAAACGGCACCCTGTAGATGCTCGATCCTTCAATCTTTGGTGGATGCTCCATCTGGGATCGATACTCCCACCACCACTCCCTCACGATCGGATTCGGTGAATCTGTTTGCTCCATGGCCCAGAGGAGTAGCTCTATGTACTCCGGCGCGACTCCCTCCGGGAGTATCGCCGCCTTGTCGCTCTGTTGCAGATATTTGGCCATGGATGTTGCCGTCGCCGCTAGTTGGTCCTTGTTGTCAAACCAAGACTGTATCTCCAACATCCTAGCTAGCTTCACAGGGTCGCCGTCTGTGATCCTCACGTATCGGTTGTACTCCTCCCTCGATCTACTTCTCCACAACACCTTCACTCGCCGGCAGTGGTTTTTGAATGGAAGAGGAGAGGAGCAGCGTTGGTTTTGGATTAGAACGGGAGAGGAGCGACGCTGGTTTTGGACTGGAACATGAGAGGAGGGGCGGTGGTTTTGAAATGTAAGAGGAGAGGAGCGGCGCAGCATTTAGATTAGAACAGGAGAGGAGCGGCGGTGGTTTAAGAGGAGAAGAGCGAAAGAGTGACGCTGGTCTTGGAAGTATTTTTTTGTTGTTTTGCGTATTTTGGGTCAAAGTTTGACCACGTACTGTATTTAACAAGCAAAATGTGAATGCATGTCACCAAAAATTGCATCGTTTGGTTCGTATCTGAATGTACTTACAAATTATATTATTTTTGCAACGTATAACATATATTTTATGTGCGAAAATCATGGTCAATTATGACCCGGAATAAAAGGGAGACTAGTTAATGTGGGGTCGCTTTCTTAATTGAAGGGTAAATTGATTTTGATTTTGATCCAGTCACAGCGCTCCGGCCTTCTCGTCCAATCCTAAATCGCTGCCGCACACTCCTCTCCCTCTTCTCCATTGCAAAACCACCTCCTCTCCTCTCCATCATCTCCATTCCAAAACCACCGTCTCGCCTCTCCCTCTTCTGATCTTCTCCATTGCAAAACCACCTCCTCTCCTCTCCATCATCTCCATTCCAAAACCACCGTCTCGCCTCTCCCTCTTCTCTATTTCAAGACCACCGTCTCTCCTCCGTTTTCTAGACGCTTTGCTCCATGGCGCGGGCGCAATCCATGGATACAAAATTAGTATACTTTATACTATTTAAAAGTCAAGGGCGGGGCTTTTCCTACGCGGTAGGCGGCGGGGAGTTCCGCCTAGTCGGTTCGACAGAGACGCGAGAAGACGAGGGAGTAGGCTGCTGCAAACGTAGGGCTGTGTGATTTGACAGCGAGTTACTGCTGGACAGGTGGGGCCCCGTGATTTGACTTGCCATTATCATTTTAACTGTGGCGCTACTACCGGCGTGAGTCTCCCGATTCCTGACCACCTCCATACAGGTGCCTCTCCCAATGCTCCACCATGTAGTAGAAGATGGCTCTTGCATGAGAGCCCACTTCTCCAGTTTTTCCTTGCCTCCCTTTCCTCCACATATGCAAAAATTCCATGTAAAGCACACTATTGTACTTACTTTTACTTGCTCCTACAGGTGCTTAATCTAGCCACATAGGAATAAAGTCTAATGTGGCAAGTAAGTCAAGAAGAGAGAGACTAGTTTGGTGACCCAAGGAAGAAATGGTGCTAAGCGCGTGTACCTAGGTGAAAAGACAATTTTGAGTCTATAGCTAATTAAATGAAGCAAACTTAGCAACACCATTTCATTGGAAGAGGTCACTCCTTGGCAAATGCAATAAATACTAGTACTCCCTGTGTCCCATAATATAAGAACGTTTTTGGCACTACACTAGTGTCCAAAACATTTTTATATTATGGGACGGAGGGAGTACGAAGAAAGTGATAGAGAGGAGTAAAAAAATACACTTATAGCCAACCTTATAGCCAACCTTGTTGTAGTATAAGTGACTAAGTGATGACTATGTATGACATGCCAACATCAGATAGCCTAACGCACCGTGTTAAATCTCCAAGGGCGCGACCGCGCGAGCGACGCGACGGTCGTGGTAGGCGCGACCATGATACGGGCTGCTGGAAACCCTTGGATCTGAGATCAAACGGTCGCATGCTAAGTTGCTGAAAATTTGCAGAATAACCCTCTAGGATAGGATATTCACCCATAGGTATAGAATCACGCCATGCAACCGTTCGATCTCAGATCCAAGGGCTCTCGGAAGCCCGTATCATGGGAGAATGGAAAGCCACTACCCTGTCGTTCGCACGCTGGCAGTTCACTCCTACTCGTCCCCGCACGTCCTTCAATACTATGGCGGTTCGCTCCTAGTCGTCTCGTCCATTCACATTACGGCAGTTCCACTAATCCTAACCCTCCTCCCAAATCCATGGCGTCCCAAATCTCCACGATCGGTGGTGAGTACAAGGTTAGAACCATCACCGGCGATGAGTTCGACGTCATCTACACCCGTTCTTGTACGATGGTGAAAGGATGCCTTTCTCGCTTCAGATGCATGTTCGAAAACTCATATGATGAGTGGGTCACTGGGCTAGATGTTGAGTACACCACAGTCCTGGGACCAGAGAAGGATCTAAAGGATGAAGAGAGGAAGAAGCCCGCTGTGATCCAGGTTTGCGTACATAAAGTTTGCTTGGTCTACCACATATGCCATGCCGACGTTGAGTGCCAGGATTTTAAGAACTTCCTCAAGGACAAAACAGTGAAATTCGTTACTGTAGACTTTAAGAACGACAGGGATGTCCTCCGTCGGATAGGTCTCATTGTAGGCAACCCCTTCGACCTCCAGAAGAATCGGCTGGTGTCCTCTCGTCAGCCTTCAATGCCGACCCTGGCAAGAGCCATGGTTCATCCTTCGTACGGTAAACTGGAGAAACCTCCATAAATGTTCCATCGTCATGCATGGCAGCGGAATGTACTAGATATAGACCACATCCACTACGCTGCAATGGATGGCTACCTTTGCTTCAATATCTACAAGGGTTGGATGAAGAGCAACAGCCAAGTATGCGGTTCAATCAAAGAAGTATGGGCCAAGAGGAAGAGGGACAAGGACGAAGTCGAGGACGTGGACGAGGACTCCGAGTAAGGTGGCAGTGTCGTTGCTCATGGTGGTTCTAATGCAGTGTCTAGCGGAATAGTTGCAAAGTTTAATTTCAGGTGTGCTTAATTTAATTTGAGGGGTGTGTTGTGCTCAGCCCCCAGCAGAACTATGTTATGTTTCTTCTTGTTACTTTAACTCTTCAGTACGTACATACTAGTATTTCTTACATTTCATCTTTTAGTTGGTATAGTACTACCACTCGTTTCTTCACATTATATACGTACAATATATATGGCCAACATCATATAGCCAGCAATTTAGTTGTCAAAAAATTTCAGGGTGCTTAGTTTTGTCAAAGAATTCCAGGATGCTTGGAGGGTGCTTGGATCCAAGGGACTTATTTTAGTCTGACTAAAAATAGTCTCTTTAAGAGGCTAAAGTTCCAAGCACCCCTAACTAAAGAGGGGCTAAAACTAGTCTTGAGACTAAAAATTTTTAGTGAGGGGTACCCCTACTAAAATGTGGATTAGTCCTCTCTCTACTCATTTAACTCCTCTCCTTTAACACAGGCGAGTTCTGGATTGGAGGGTTTGGAGGATAATAAATGCTCATTAACTTGATTTTAGCCTTTTTAGTATTTGGATCCAAGCATGGGTGAGGCTAGCATGTTTTAGTCCCACTACTTTTAGTCATGGGTCTAAAACGTATCCAAGCACCCTCTTAGTTTTATTTGAGGGTTGGGTTGTGCTGGACACCATTATTGTGACTAGCCTTTTCAATAGTACTATATGCATAATTTGGCGACGAGCGCTCTCTATATGTACCACATTTTTTTCAATTTCAAGTTTTGCTCCATGGCGCAATCCATCGATACTACTGCTGTACAAAAGTATACAATTTTTAAAAGGCTAGAGGGTGGGGTAGTCTAGCTTGGTCGGTTTCACGAGAAGCGAGGGCCTTTGTGATTTGACGGCTCGTTACTGCTGGAAGGCGGGGCCTTGTGATTTGACTACTCGTATAAATGCGACGACGACCTGATCGAGGAGGAGCAAAGAACCGTGCGGTATACTCAAGTTTTCCACTGGAGTAGTACTGCGACGGAGGAGCACGAAACACGGCAGCCGAGTGCCATATGGTGATAAAAATAATCTAATTTGCTAGTCATCTCATTGTTAGCATTGTTCTATTCATTCCCTCAAAAAAACCATTGTTTTATTCATGCCTCGCAGAGAACGTGACACGTGCGGCGAAACACCCGAAGCAAAAGATGAAACACAGGAGCAAAAGAAGAAGGAAGATTATCACCCCAAATGATCTAATTCGCCGCGGAGTGGTAACTGCTTCTTCATCTCCTCCACGACCTCCATCTCCTTGCGCGTCTCCTCCGCCATCTTCTTCATTCTGTCCATGACGCGGGATTTCTCGACGCGAGCCTTCATCATCTGTTCCATGGCCGCATTACGTACCTTGACAGCAGCCGGGTGCTCGATGCGGAGCTTCGCCAACTCCTCCTTCTGTTCCATGACGAGGGCCTGCAGCATCTTCATCGAGGAACTACTATTCTCATGCATCTTCTTCCAGCCAGCGTTCTTCTTCTTCAACAGGTCGATCTCATGGCAGAGCTTCTCCTTGTCCTCCTGAAGTCACAGGATTTCGCCGGTCGCCTTCTTCTCTGAGGCAATGCTCTTCTTCAGCAGCATCACCAAGCCGGCGGTCAACTCCCCCTGCTGATTGAGCTCAGTGGGCATGTCGTCGAGGCTCTCATTCAGCAACTCCATCAAGCCTTGGATGAACTCCTTCTGGTTATTGAGGTGCTTATTGAGCTGATCGGGCATGCCGTCGAGGGATAACGACTCCAGCTCCGCCGACTCGGCATGTTCGCCTCCGCCGCTAGGGCGCTCCTGGGAGCCATCGCCTGCCCGTGAGAGATCTTTCGAGGTCTCTGCGCGGCGGCGAGCCCTCTCTTTTTTTTCCGCGGCCTTGGTTGCCGCTCCCTTGTTACGAGTAGTTCTCGACCTAGAGCTCTGCTCACCGGCCATGGCAACGACGGACGAAGAAGAAGCACTTATGAGGAGGAAAGGTAGAGTAATTTTTGGTTAGGTAGTTCCCCTTTTTATAACCTAAGTACTAGCACTAGTACTAATACCTGCATAGTGGGAACACGTTCAGGTTTGGTACATACTAGTAGGTGTGAGCAGGCTTTCGAATGTGATGGGAACAAGGTAAAGATTAATTGATGGTTTTGGTTTCGAGGCCCGAAACGGCTCCCGGTGAGTTTAGCGGAACATAAATTTCAAGTACTACACTGCTCAAATGCGTAAATATTATGTTACTATCAAAAATTGGCACAAAATACGAAGGAGACCAATGGAAGTACTACTAGCAACCCGCGATTTAACTACTCGCATGCGCGCAGTGGAGTAATAATGTCTTTCTTCCGCCCTCACGTCCACTCAATTTGTATGCGATGTATTAATTGACCATCAATGAAGTGAACGACTTTACACGCATCAAATTATCACATGGGGTGGATCTTGGTACAAAATTGCGTCTGCCCGTGTACCCGCGTATACGTGCGAGGGAATGAGTGCGTGCGTGGCGTGCGTGCACATCTTCGCTTCATGCATGTACCGCCAGTATGGCTCAGGGAGGATGAGTACATTCTTCTGGAACCAGCAGCACGTCACGGTGATCAATCCACGCAAGGAGGTCGTGACAACGTCTCCACATGTGCCACGTGGCTTCATGAACTGTAAGAGAGACACTGTGTAGCGTGCCATTGGTATTCTAATTTATGTGTTTTGCACATACTCGAAGTACTAGTAAGGTACACGTGCATTGCACGCATCAGATTTTGCAACCAAATTATGAATAAATAGCACACTATAGCATGTAAGCTCTGAGTCATATATGCCTAATGTATCCCTTCGTTTAATTCGTATAGTTCATCTCATTCAAAATCAATTAGTTTTTATAAAAAAGCTAAGAACGCGGGAATAGGAAAAACATGGGATTATAGTGAAATGTCATCTTGAATCCTACAGGATTGTACGAGTGTTTTTATTGTGCATAGAAAAAATGCAGAATTCTTTCAAATAGGTTTGAGTGGATGGGATGTTTCCTATGAAATCTAGTGCAAATGAATCATATGGAAAAATTCCTATGGTTTACAATCCTATGAATCAAACAACCAAGATAGGAAAAATTCCTAATGATTAGAATCCTCCAAAATTCCTTTGAGAATCCTTTGAATCAAAGAAGCCCTTAATCTATTTTATGATTCATGGAATTGTGCATTGTAAAGCATAAAGTAAAAACAAATAATGGCAATTCAACTAGAAAAAAAGTTTGGGCAGTTATGATACGGAAGATTCTAGAACAAAAGAGAACCACTGTTGTTTTGAGGTTTGTGCATTATGCTTAAGTTCAACCGTGGAGTATGCTAGATTGTACATGTGGCAAAATCCGATGGGGGCTAGAAGATGGTGCGAGGGGCCGAGTGGAGGGAGACTATGAAGAAATGCACAAGTGCGAGATCGATATTTAGAGAGAGGGGGCGAACACGTGCGCTGTTGCGCGTAGTGGCGGGGCCATGAAAAATAAATGAGCTAGGGGGGCAAGCATTGCTAATCCTTTACGAGGAGGGTCAACTCATGAACTTAAACCATTTTTAGCAGCAATTGTCTAATGATCACATTCATATTAACCTCGATATATAGTGATGTTACGGGGGAGGGGGCAGGGCCCTTACTTCCCCCTGTCTTCGCCATTGTGCACGCGTCTGAGAGATGAAGCGGAAGTAATGGATGATGAGAGGGGGACGTTGGATATATAATTAATGTGGGTGTATTAGCTATATATGTTAATCCTATATAGAGAGGTATAGATTGATCGATGTGGACGTGGGAAAGAGGGTGAGACCTCACTGGATATATCGATTGATCGATTTGTGTGGAAAACTATGAAAGACCTAGCTATATACACACATACATAGAGGAACATCGATCGTTGCGCATGCACGCGTGAGAGATAAAGAATGCCCGATATGATGGAGAGGGGGATGTGTGTGGGTGTGTGCCTTCATGGGAGATCGACCTGAAGAAAAAGATTGCATGCGTGCGATGGATAATGCCGACTGGTAGTGTGTGTGCATGCATGCACGAGAGAAAGTTAGTGGTACAATTATAAAGAGAAGACTACTGTGTGGGTGTAAAAGAATAGGTGAGGTCATAATCAATGTAAAGTTGGATTCAAATATTTGAATAAGAGATCCTGATGTTTGAAACCCATGCATGCATGAATATAACGGAGATCTGCGCGGTGTGGTTTGGAAACGAGCATGTTGTAATGTATACACATTGAATAAGGTCAGACTGATTTGAATTTGAGATACCGATGGCACACATCATTTGGCCACATCGCATCCGTGCATGGACACACTATTCTAATTGGAGATGATGGGCGGCTTTCGCATCACATATCTATATCTATACCCCTATATATATATTTATATTGTGTGCGGGTAACTTTAACTTTGAAAGACGGTCGTTGGATGAGGCGAATCCGATGGTCCAAAGATGGCAAATTTGAGCACTACTGGCCATTGGATATCATCTAGATTCCACCAGATTTCGCCACATGTATAATCTAGAAGACTCCATGGTTGAACTTAAGCATAATGCACAAACATCAAAACACAAGCACTTCTTATTTGTTCTAGAATCTTCCATATCAGAATTGCCCAAATATTTTTCTACATGATTTGACATTATTTGTTTTTACTTTATGTCTTACGACGCACAATTCCATGAATCTTAAAATAGATTAGCTTTCTTATAAAAACTATATGATTTTGAATGAAATGAACTATAAGAATTAAACGAACATCTACATCATGCATATATGACTCAAAGCTTGCATGCTATAATGTGGTATTTATTCATAATTTGGTTGCCAAATCTCATGCGTGCAATGCACGTGTACCTTACTCTAGTCTAAATGGTGCTTGTGTGTGTGTTGTGCGTGTTGAGGTGCAAATTGTCTTTTTTGGGTACATGTTAAGCTTGTTCTTCCGAAATTTCAAGCCGCGCCTTGTTATGCCAAAAATTCAAGCTAGCGTCTCTGTCTATCGTGCTGCGAAACTCCCGCCTCTTCAACCCGCGCCTTGTTAGCCCGAAATATTTAAGATATATCTTTGTCTCGTTGTGCTCCGACAACTCCCTCCATCTCAACCCGCGCCATGCTATTCTGAAATTACAACGCGTGCGAAAACTCCCACCTCCTGTGAAATCCTGACACGTGAAATGCCCGTGGTACCCCTGAACCAAAAGAACCGCCTCAAATCGGTGGGGGTACTTTTGTAACTTAACCCACATTTCGGACAAGCGCGTCTCTAAGCCATGGTTCCCCACTGCCATCCCATCCGCCCACCCATTCGTACACCAAGGCCGCTAAAACCCGCGACGAAACCCCACACCCTACTCCGTCCGCCACCCAGCCGGAGCCTCTTCCCCAACGACGTCGTCCATAGCAACACCTCGACGTCCCTCATACACCATACCGGATGAGGATCCGCCGTCGATCTCATCGTCCCGCCGGTTCAGCCACCCCGTCCTCCACCTACAAGGAGCTACCCCAACATTCCCCTTGTCTTTCGCGCCACCTCCATTCCCACACCATCATCTTCACCTGCACCACCGGAAGAGCATCATCATCACCGTTTCCTCGGATGAAGCTGTGGCCTAATCGGCGCCACCAAAGAGGTTGTACACTAATCGCCGCATTTTCTTCTTGATTCGATCTCACGGTGCTGCCGGCGCTCGGTCCCGAGCCGACACGGTGCGGCTCCATCCACGGCGGCGTCGCCGGCCACTTCCTCCAACGGTGGCGCTTCCTCGGCGGCGACGTCCACATCAATAGGAGCTGCTGCTTTAGCTCTCACTCGCGCTGCTGCTCTGCTCTTGCTCTCGGTCCCCTACCTGGTCTGCTCTTGCTATTGCTCTTGCTTGCATTGCTGCTCTCGCTCTTGCTTGCGATGCTGCTCCGATTTAGCTACACTTCTGTCGACTGAATCGAATTTTGGGTCAGTCGATTTTCAGGGGGTGGGGGGGCTCGTCGGGGTGAAGGAAGAACCAGCCGTAGCGGGGAGGGGGGCTCGCCGGAGAGGTACCCCACTATCTAAGGGTTCAAGATGGGGGCGGTGGTCGCCGGCGGTGGCGGTGGCGTGGGGATCGTCGGAGAAAAAGGTCGGCACGGGGGGCCTAGAGGGATGGACGGGGTGGCGGCGGAGCGGCGGTTGGGAGTGTTTTCGGGGCGGGCGGGGCGGCGCATCGCCGGCCGCGGGTGGCGGGGGGCTGCTGTTTGGCCGGTGGTGGCTGGCGGCTCAGGGGGGTGGAGGTTGAAGATGAACCGTAGGACCTTGATTTTGTATCCAACGGCTGCAAAATCGACTGACCAGAGATGAAAAAGGCAGTCGACCGACATGTAGCCTCACCTTGCTAGTGCGTTTAGTTTCGACAGCAAAATTCAGTTTCAATAGCAAAATTCAGTTTCGGCAGTTAAGTTCAGTTTCGACAGTTAAATTCAGTTTCGACAGTTAAGTTTAGAGATGAGCGGCTGATGTATTTTACATCTAGCACTTTGTGGTTATGTATTTTACGTCATGTATTGGAGATGCTATTAGAATTCCACTCAGGTTAACGTTGTTCGTTGTCTCTCTTGTCCTGCTTCAGCCTCGGCATCGTACAACTCACCGGAGCTGCTCCAACGACGAAACCCTCCATCACAGCGGAGCAATACCTTGGGCTCCATCTCTAGACGCCTAAGATCTTCTTCCCCTCCTCGGACAGCCAAGTCAACCGGACCATCCTCACCGGCCAACCCAATCACGCTGAGATCGACATGGCTTCGCCAAAGAGGTTGTACACTTGTTGCATCTCTTTTTTACTCTACATGTTATATATATTGTCCACTGAGCACTCGTAGTAACGGGAAATACAATTATTTTATCCTACTATATGACAAGCAGTGAGGTACCAGGCAACTTAGCTATCCGTGATGGACTCTCTTGAACGCCATCATTATTTATCTCTGCGCGTTTGAGCTATGCATTTGTCGATGGGTCTGGGAGTTGAGCTAGTATGGTAGTGGCATGGGTCCAAAGTAATAGAAGTAGCACAAAAACATTTTTTTTAGTGTAGGATTTTCCTTGCTCAAGTCTGCCTACTAGAATTGCCAGTGCTTGGAAGGAAAAGTGAATGAAAACCATCGGAATTGGAAAGTTTCCTATGGTATTACTTTTCATGAATTTGGTGCAAAGGAATGGAGCAAAGGAAAACTGTAGGATTAGTTCCTTTAGTGTCTCCTTGAAAGAAAAACCGTAGGAATTCTAATTTGCACTTCTCCTCCTTTTCATATTCCTATTCATCAACCCAAGACTAAGAGATAGTAGCATAATAGCATTATAACCATACATTTTCTTGTGGTTTGACTTAATCTCACCATGCTGTTTTGCATCCTCTGATCTTCCAATTGTTGTGAATCAAACACCCAGATTGGCAGAAATCCTGTGTTTTTAAATTCTCTGTTTTGCACGTGCATTCCTATCCTATTCATGTCTATTTCCTATCCCTGCATTGTTAGAATCCTCAAATTCAAACAAGCCCTTACTCAATTACTTATGTTACAGATATGTGTCAAAGAAAACCTTGTGTGGTTTGTCCTGCTCCTGTGGCGCTGTGTTCCACCCCAGCTCAGCTCCTCCAACAACGGAAGGGTTCACCACAGCAGGGATCCGCTCTCCAGACTTTCTTTCGCCGCCTCAGATCTTCTTCCCCGCCGCCGGCAGCCACGGCAACTGCATTACCATCATCAACTGAGCAGATGACCTTGAGGACTACACGGGTCCGCAAGAGAGGTCGCACTCTTCCGTCTCTGCTTATATTATGCATTGCTTAATATGATGACATGCTACATTATCGTTGTGTTCACCTATTAGACTCCGAGTCAGGTCCAAACTAATGCTGAAACTTGAGTTTTTAAATGGTTGTGGTGTACATATTGGGGCAGCAATCAGTACTATCTGTCTACTATCTGGTTAATCTCCGGTGTCTACTATGAGTTTCATGTTGCGTGCAAACAAACATTAAAGGATCCATTATCTGTATTTTTTAACTAAAGCTATTATCTGCCTGCTATCATTGGTTTTGGGTCTATCCATAATTTGCTACCATCACTCTGGATTTGTGCATGCACTCCTTACATAATCTCACTATGTTTTATTCCTATGCATGCTAGTTATTGTACACAATGGAACTGATCATGTAGAGCAAAAGAGACGAGCCTTGCGTGGCAATAAAATTTCATGCAGACGTCATTCCATGGTGGGAGCAAAGGCAGCCCCCCCTACACCCATTTCGGATTGTAATCAAGAGGAAGATAACTGTTCTGAGGGGGATTCAGAAGGAGAAGACCACTCCTATTTACTCCATGAGGTCTTCACTCTAACTTGGCATGCTGATGTTGGTAATATCATGCATATGGTGCCTTGCATTGCTTACTGTATACATTAAAGATGTCATCTACTTAGTTTAGACATGCTTTGTCTCAATGCCATCTGTTTAGTTTCTTTATCGTATATGTGAATCATGTAATGCCATCTTGTCTAGCCAGGCATCATATATGTGAACTTTGCAATGCCACCCTGGTTAGCCAGTCATCTTATATGTGAATTATATCATGCCATCATTTTTTTATTATGTGTTAAATTTGTCAACAATTTTAGTACATTCAATCACTCTTCCTGTGCATCAGCCATTCGGCATGGTTATGGAAAAATCTGGAGTGGAAACAAGGTCTTCAGAGTAGACAATGCTATCTGACGAAGCGCATGTCTTGCTGGTTACCGATAACTCCTCAGAGGAGGATTCGGAGACAGATGACCAGTCATATTTCCCCCCCCCCCCCGAGGTGCATGCCCTAACTTGGTAGGGTTATGTTGCTCATATCGTGTGTATGGTATCTTGCATTGCTATGTCATTTGCTTAGTTTAGACATGCTTTGTGTGAATGCCACCTGTTTAGTGTCTAATTACCATATATGTGAATTATGCAATGCCATCTTGTTGCAAGACATTATATATGTGAATTATGCAATGTTATCTTGTTGCAAGGCACTATGTATGTGAATTATGCAATGCCATGCTATTTAGGCAAGCGTCATATGTGTGAATTATATCATGTCATCCTTTTTTGTATTTCTCATTGCTTTTGTCGACAATGTTTGTATATTCAACTGCTCTTCCTATGCATCAGCCATTTGAATTGGTGATGGAGAAATCTGGAGTGAAAACAAGGTCTTCAGAGCACACAATGCTACCTGCTGAAGCAGATATCTTGCTGGTTACAGATAGCTCTTCAGAGGAGGATTCAGAGGCAGATGACCAGTCCTATTATCCCCCTAAGGTGTATGCTCAAACTTGGCAGGGTTATATTACTCATATAATGCATATGTTGTATTGCAATGCTTAGTTTTTACATCATATACACAATATTGAATGCCATCTCCTTAGTTGACACATCATATATGCAATTGCCCTCTGCTCACTTCCTTAGTATATAAATTATATATTTGAATTATGTCATGCCATGATGTTTACATAGACAGCATGTATCTGAATTATGGCATGCCAACCCATTTTCTAAAGACATAATATAGTTATATCATCTCATCCTGTTTACATAGTCATCATATTTTAAATTATGTCATTCTATCCGTGAATTATATCATGCCATCATGTTTCCATCGACGGCATGTTTGTGATTTATGGCATGCCAACCACTTTAATAGACACATCATATAGTTATATCATGTCATCATGTTTACATAGTCATCATATTTTGAAGTATGTCATTCTATCCAGTTTAGTTAGCCATCATACATGTGAAATTGTGTCATGCTATCCTGTTTAATTAGCCATCATATATGTGAAATTATGTCCTGCTATTCTGTTTGCTTAGACAACATAAATGTGAATTATTTCATGCCCTGTTTTCTTCCCTACTATCCATTGCACCTGTCTATCTTACAATGTCTGTACATTCAATTACTTTTCTTGTTTATCAGCCATTTCAATTGGAGGGAGTGATGGCAGTATCTGTGGGAGTAAAAACACGGTCTTCAGAAAAGATCGTGCTACCTGTCGATGCAGATAGAACCACGGTTGTACTTGCCCAAGAACCAGCCCCACCACACATAACCCACACTCATGCAGATTGTACCCCTACCCAGTTGGACAGAGAACCAGCTACACCCCTTCTAACCCCAACCCTAGCAGATAGACACCCAGTTCCCGTTGACACAGCACCGTCTCCACCACAGAGCAGCCAAACAGGAGCAGTTAGTAAGGTAACTGCAGTGCCCAAATCATGAGGACCACCACTCCGAACCCGAAGTCAACGCTTAAAGCGGAATAAGAATTGTTCTCAGGTCAGGTTCCATAGCTATGGTTCATACTACTTTGCTCTTGCATCACTGTATTTACTGATACCAACTAATTTCAAATTTGAAGGATGCAATTGAAACTCCAATGGCGCAACAGGTATGTTTTAAACCTGTTTCTTCAACGTGTTTGGATGTTTGCTGTTGTAACTTGCTCTATGTTGATTTCAGTTTCAATTGAATAAACAGTTATGTTCTCATGCCATGCACATTACAAGTGTTGTTATTGCTATGTAGTTTCCCACACTTATATTATGTCTATGCTGCTTTGTCTTAAATAGATAAGATTCGAACTGTATCTATCTTGATTTGGCAACATAAACTAGAATGATATAGACCATACAGTGACCATACTACATAGATATATGTTTATTTCATGATGTTATCCTGTCCACCTTACTACCGAACTGGTTTACCAAAATGAGTTTCATGTACTACATTGTAAACCTGAGATGTGTTTGTTTGTTTCTCTTTTAGAACGCGGATAAAATATTGGAGAAGAGTACCCTGTTATGCAATGGCAAAGGAAGTAATGCAGACAAGGTTCAAGATAGTGAGACATCCCTGTTGGTCTCCAAGAAAGCTGATAAAAACTATATTGAAGACACTGAGACAACCCCAAAGTCCTGTCTTGATGTAGTGTTCGAGTTACTGGCTACCACTGCTGGCACCAGCTCTTTGAACTCGTTGCCTGAATCAGTTCGGCTTCTTGAGTCTCAACTTCAAGTTGAAAGACATCGATCAGATGTTATCCGACAGGAAGCCAAAGGACTGAGGAAGTCCCTGCAGAATTCAGATGCATACTTTCTGGTGCAACAGCAAGCGCTGGAGGACTTAAGCGCCAGACAAGAGAAAGTTAATAAGCTTGCTAAGCATCTTGCCAGCATTATGGGTACCCAGGATATTGTTTCTTGAGCTCTTCTGAAGTGGTTTCAGTTCTGGACTTGTTTTGCTGCTGCGTTTATATGCTGTTGTGTTCCCTATATTTGCACCGGTGGCGAGCTTTGATGCCCAGTGGATGTAATATGTGTAATAGCCATGATAGCCTAGTGTAAGTTGCTTGCTTATTTATTTCCTTGTTGTCTTGTTTATTTGTTTGCTTGTAGTCGGTGCAGTTCTTTTTCTGCGGTTTGCTAGTGGCTGCAATAATCTATTTTTTTAAAACTAGGACACAATAACCATGGGCTAATATTTACTGTAGTGACACTGGGCCTCCTACGGGTCGTATAAACAGTGGGCCTTCTACGGGTCGTATAAACAGTGGGCCTTCTACGGGCCGTAGAAACAATGGGCCTTCTACGGGCCGTAGAAACAATGGGCCTTCTACGGGTCGTATCATCAATGGGCCTTATACGGGCCGTATGATCGATTGGCCAAACATGGGCCAAACAGACCGCACTCTGGCCATAAACGGGCTAGAGTTGGAATCGTTCGTTCATGGGCCGACCATAACGGGTCATCGTTAATAGGCCGTATTTGATGACGCTATGAAAACGGCCCAACGTATTAACGGACCACAAACGGGCCGACTGTAACCACGGGCTGAATTTGGCCCACAAGCAGAAAATGACAGTAACGGGCCATAACTAAAAGAATGCTGGAAAATATCCCAAGAATAAATGGGCTCTGAGAAGGCCGAAAGATAACATGGGCTGGAAACGTGTAACATCCCAAATTTTCAATTTGGAATGTTATACATTAGATCATCATTGCATATGATATTTTAATTTCATTTTGGTTGATCCAGAAATTTAACGCAACTCAAGGACCCTCGGAGAGAGTTGGGGATTTCGTTATTTTCATATTTGAGTTTTCTCAAATTTTGAAAATAGGATCATTTGATTTTATTTATTTTATCTTGAATTATTTCTATCACAAAAATAGGAGAGAGGGAATAAAATGACTTTCCCAAAATAAAGAAATATTAAGGATTTAATAATAAAATCAAATAATATTTTATTTTGGTTTTATTTGCTAATTTATTTGAATTTAGGAAAAAATGCGCATTTTTTAAAATTGCATTTAGGCCCCAAATAAATGTTCATCCTGTGCGGCTTGATTTTAGAAGCCGGGGAAAATTTATTTCGGGATTTTTGTAGTCCATTTAGTATTTCTTTTATTTGTTTTTCTGCGCGTAATTATTTAAAAAAAAAATCGAACCGACCTAACCGGGTCGTGTCCGACTAGGACACCCCCGGCCGGCCCTTAAAAGCCGCGAGGGCCCGAGCGGAGCCACAGCGCCCCAGCCCAAAACCCTAGCCGCCAGGAGCCACCGCCGCCTCGCCTCGATCCATGCGCCAGCCGCCGCCGCCAGCCGCGGTCGCCGCCACCCACCGCCGCCCGCCGTCGCCGCCCGCCGCACCAGAGCCACGCTGCCCCGCTATCATTCGCCGGAGCCGCCCGAGGTAGCCGGTGTTGCCTCGGTTTTCGTGAAGAAAACCGATCAGGTTTTTTTGAAAACCTAGATCCGTTTTTCTATTTTTTTTCGGTTCGGTTTATTTTTCCGGTTTAGTTTATTTAGCGAGTGTTCACTCGTTCGTTCGTTTTAACGAACGCGTTCATCGTTTAGATTCAGATAACGAACGTTTGTTCGTTAATCTGTTCATCGTTTTCTTTTTCTTGGATTAATCCACGATTTTTCTGATCGCGATGTCTGATCCGATTTTCGTTCTAGTATAACTTTTTGCTCGTTTATCGGAATCAGGCGATTCAAGCGCCTAGAGTTTCTCTCAAAACCTCCTTTCCGTTTAACCAACTCTAACAAGTTTTTGCTTCAGTAAAATTTGACCTAGATCCAGAATAGTAAACGAAGTTTGTTTCTTTTGTCGTTTGTCTTTCGTTGCTTCGTTCGATTTGATTCTTTTTGCCAACGGGAGTTCTTAAGTTGAACTTTCTAGTTAGATCTCTTATTTGAGTTTTACCTGTGCATTAGTTGATTACTTATGCTTGTTTTTTTGCGATACCCGGAGTGCGCCGCTTGCTACTTTGAATCGCTAGGTTTTGCGGATCATCAGCAAGGCAAGTAACACTTTGATCATACCTCCTACTACCCAGTTTTATTGCATTAGATCAATCCTCAAACATTGCATGATTAGGATCTAATTAAATTGTGGGTTTGGGAAGTAGATGAGGTAGTACCTATTACCTGTTTCATTATCAAACCTTGGCAGTTACTTCTACGTTTGCTTATGTTGCCATGCTATGCTAGTAGACGTGGATTGGGTGAGTGTTTCCATGACAGATGTGAGATTGTTAATTAATGGTTTATCTAAGGTGGCAACTTAAACACACATCTGGGTGGACTGAGGCACCTGGGTATTCCAGCGATTGCCTATTTTTCTTTTGGACCGCCACCCAGGCTCAAAGGGATCATGAGATTATTCATACTAGAAACTTACGTGTGCAGCCACAAGCTACTATGGGCTCTAGCATACTTGAGTCAGTCGTGCGAACTCTTACAGTGGTAGACTAGCAGATGTAGGGGAAAGTAGGTGTAACGGTCTACCCGATCGTAAGGTGCTAGCGCTTCTGAAAGACTATGTCTCGGTCATCCGTTTCTCAAACACCATGTAGTGCGAGAATCCCAACGGAGGAGATCGAGTCTTGTGGGGAAAAGTGTGCAAACCTCTGCAGAGTGTATAAACTAATCATGGTTAGCTGTGTCCCCGGTTATGGGCATTTTGAGTATCTAGGACTTGGATTATCATGTGAATCTCATCATGCTACTCTAATAAATTTTGTTGGGTTTTCAATGATGATGTTTAATTGGGATTGAGAGGGTGTCTACACTCTCAATGTTTAACAACCACCATGATAGTTAAATAAAAATTTATTCCTTTGCAGTAGGGAAAAATTGGCTTTACGCAAAACTGTAACCATAGAGCTTTCCACCAGCCAAATATGCATATAGTATAGTCTTATTCTTTCATTGCTCTCTATGTGTTACATTGCCAGCATATTCCATGTGCTGACCCGTTTCGGGCTGCAACGTTCATGTTGCAAACTTTTCAAACGACGAGTAAGGTGCTTTTAGGTCGTGGTTCTATACTCAGTGATGCCGTTGGAGTTGATGGACTCACTTATCTTCCAATCCTTCCGTTGTTATCGTTATTAGATGGCCTTAAGCCATATTTATTGTAATAAGTTCTCTTTTGAGACACTCGATGTAATAAGTGTGTGATTGCTACTCTGTTATAAATCCTTCAAGTACTGTGTGGTGTCAGCATTACTGATCCAGGGATGACACCGGAGCACAGAGATTGGACCGTTTGAGGTCTGGTCGCTACAAGATGGTATCAGAGCACACGCTGACTGTAGGACATGACCACTAAGCTAAAGCCCTAGATCACTACTCACTCTTCTCATTCTGACTCCTCATCTTTTCTAATCTTTTAGGATGGTGGATGCAAGGAACAAGTTCATGCAACCGGATGAAGATACACCCTTTGGACGTCACTTGAAGGAATTCACTAGATATCTGAACATAGGAGTACCAAGCTTCACCGGAACCTACAACGCCACTTTACCGGAAGAGGAGCGCTGGATGATTCAAGTTCAAGTTCCAGGAAGGACGTTCATGCCAGTCACTGAGCCCATAGAGTTTTCCTTTGATGCACCAACCTGGAGCCTAGGAAAGAGCATGGCGGCTCACATCGCCATGGGACGCATTGGAGAAGTTTACCACAATGATCTCAAGGATACTATCTACCAGATTTGTGGGTGCTGAGATGAGCACTGGGAGATGATCAACACCAGGAAGGACAGATCAATTGCAGCTTTTATCCAGGAGTTAAACCAGCACATTCGACATCAGGAGAACCAGATGTGTGCAGACATGATAGATCTGAAGAAGGCGAGGACAAGAATCACGGAACTGGAGGAAGAACTCAAGGCTACACGTGAAGATTATGAAGAGGAAATCGAAGTACTAGTGGACAAGAATGCCGACCTAACAATGAAGATCGGAATATTTATGGGAGGCCCTACACCAATAGAAGAAGACGAAGAACCCAAGGAGATTCTCCCAGAAGACTACATCATCATCGACGACACCGACTCGGATCCAGATGATAGCGATGATGACTATGTTGATGAAGCTGGAGCAGATATCATGGAGTCTGCAACCGAAGAATATTTCTAGTAGACCACCCCAACAGTAGTAGTAGTCCACCATGTAAATATAGTAGTCCGAGCACTTTTGTGATAGTTAGATCGATTGTATGCCCTTGTTTGATTGAATGAAGTGAATTGTTTGCTTTTGCCTCATGTGCCTCCGAGACGTGACCCCGGATTTACCTTCCCACCGGAGCTCACCCGAGTTGATCCAGCAGCAAAACACATTGATGCAGTTGCTAGTCCAGAACCAAAATCAGGGGAACAACAACAACAACCCACCACCACCACCACCTGTTGATCACTTAGCCCGTTTTCTTAGGCTGAATCCGTCGGTGTTCTCCAATAGCACCGAGCCGATAGTAGCAGATGATTGGCTCTGCAAGACAGCAAGGGAGTTGACCACGGCAGGATGCACAGATGCGGAAAAGGTGAAGTTTGCCGCACATCAGCTTGACGGACCCACGGCATCATGGTGGGAGAATTTCACAGCCACTTTCCCTATCGATACTATCACATGGGACCAGTTTCAGCAGGCTTTTCGTACTGCCCATGTTTCAGCAGGAGCTATAGCCATGAAGAAGTGTGAGTTTCGCAACTTGTGCCAAGGAGGGCGGACAGTTGGCTAGTATGTGGAGGACTTTAGTAAGCTAGCACGTTATGCCCCAGATGACGTTGCTACAGATGCAGCTAAGTAGGAGAAGTTTCTGGAAGGACTGAATGATGAGTTGAGCATGCAGTTGATGGTAGCAATCTTCAACAACTACAAGGAGTTGGTAGATCGTGCTCTTATGATTTAAGGGAAGCAGCAGCAGATTGAGAATCGCAAGAGGAAGTATGGACAAGGGAAGTACAATTCAAGAGCTCAGCAGAAGCCATGTTTTACCCCTAGACCGGGAGGACATTTTCAGCATACCCATGGAGGAGGTAGCTCGCACAATCATAATGGCCCCAAGAATGGTAATGGGAATGGAGGAAGCAACGGCCAGAACCGTACCAACCCATCAATCCCAACCAAGAGAGACCTGAGCCAAGTCACTTGTTTTAAGTGCCCGAAGACCAGACATTATGCCAATGAATGTCCTGAATCTCAGAATGGAAATGGCAATGGAAGCTCTGGGAAGAAGCCAAACCCTTTCAATAGGGGACTAGTGAACCACGTTAACGTGGAGGAGGTTGAAGAGCAGCCGGATGCAGTAATCGGTAAGTTTTTGGTTAAGTCATTTACTGCACTCGTTCTTTTCGGTACTGGTGCATCGCATTCATACATATCAAGGGGATTTGTGGATAAGTATAACCTGCCCACCAAAGTTCTTAGAACCCCTATGCTAGTAAGCTCACCAGGAGCGGAGTATATGGCTAGTAAGGGATGTTTTCAAGTGCCATTGAGTATAGGTAGGCATGTGTTTCCCTCGGATTTGATCATTTTGGAATCACAAGGTTTGGATGTAATTCTGGGTATGGATTGGTTGTCGATGTATGGAGGAAACATCGATTGCGCCAGTAAGTCAATTTTGCTTACCACCCCAGAAGGGAGAAGGATCAAGTATGTATCCCGGCATGTGCCTAAAAGAACTCAAGTAAATTCATTAACAGGAGTTGTGCAGGAGGAAGTACTAGTAGTGAAGGATTTCCCTGATGCATTTCCAGAGGAGTTGCCAGGCATGCCACCGGATAGAGATATTGAGTTTTTGATTGAGCTTTTGCCAGGCACAGGGCCAATATCTAAGAGACCATATAGGATGCCCGCAAAGGATTTGGAGGAGATTAAGAAGGAGACTAAGGATTTACTAGATAAAGGTTATATTCGCCCAAGTTCTTCGCCTTGGGGATCGCCAGTACTTCTAGTGGAGAAGAAGGATGGATCGTTAAGGATGGTTGTTGATTATCGAGGATTGAATGAAGTAACCATCAAGAACAAGTACTCACTACCGATGATCAATGATATGTTTGATCAATTGCAAGGAGCTAAGGTATTTTCCAAGATCGATCTACGATCAGGATACCATCAGTTGAAGATTCGAAAACAGGATATACCTAAGACGGCTTTTACCACCAGGTATGGGTTGTACGAGTATGCGGTTATGTCATTTGGTCTGACTAACGCACCTGCATATTTTATGAACATGATGAACAAAGTGTTTATGGAATTTTTGGATAAGTTCGTCGTAGTGTTCATTGATGATATCCTGGTTTACTCGAAGAATGAAGAGGAGCATTTGTGTTTGGTACTTGGGAAGCTCAGAGAACATCAGTTATATGCCAAGTTTAGCAAATGTGAATTTTGGTTGAAGGAAGTTGGATTTCTCGGACACGTTATATCCGGAGAAGGTATAGTAGTAGATCCCACCAAGGTTGACACTGTGAAAAATTGGGAAGCACCAACAACAGTTGGAGAGATTCAGAGTTTTCTTGGACTTGCAGGATACTACCGGAGATTCATTGAAAATTTCTCAAAGATTGTGAAGCCTATGACGGAGTTGTTGAAGAAGGATACCAAGTTAAAATGGACTGAGGAATGTGAGGCCGGTTTCCAGGAGTTGAAGAAACGTTTGGTTAAATCACCTGTGTTGATTTTGCCGGATCGGACCAAGGATTATGAGGTGTATTGCGATGCTTCACGTCGAGGACTTGGAGCGGTGCTTATGCAGGAAGGAAGAGTTGTTTCCTATGCCTCACGATAGCTTAAGCCTCATGAGTTAAATTATGCCACCCATGATTTGGAGTTAGCAGTCGTAGTGCATGTATTGAAGACTTGGAGACATTTTCTCATTGGAAACCATTGTGAGGTGTACACGGATCACTAGAGTTTGAAGTATATTTTCACGCAGAAGGAGTTGAATCTCAGGCAAAGGAGATGGTTGGAGCTTATCAAGGATTATGATATGAGATTGCATTATCACCCCGGAAAGGCTAACGTAGTAGCTGACGCGTTGAGCCATAAAAGCCATGTCAACACCCTAATGATGGGAGATTTACCAAGGGAGTTAGCCGAAAATCTTCGTGAGCTATGTTTGGAGATAGTTCCGAGAGGATATGTAGCAGCATTGGAGATTCAGTCTACTTTGATGGATAAGATCAGAGAAGCCCAGAAGAATGACAAGGAGATTGCTTCTATTAAGGAGAAAATGAGCAAAGGAAAAGCTAAAGGATTTCGTGAGGATGAGCACGATACCTTATGGTTTGAAGACCGTGTTTATGTGCCTAATGACCAGGAGATCAGGAAGTTAATTCTGCAAGAGGCCCATGATTCACCATATTCGATTCACCCAGGAAATACCAAGATGTATTTGGATTTGAAGGATACTTTCTGGTGGACCGGAATGAAGAAGGATATTGCGTAGTATGTAGCAGTTTGCGATGTGTGCCAGAGAATAAAGGCAGAGCATCAGAAGCCAGCGGGACTGCTACAGTCATTGCCAATACCCGAATGGAAGTGGAATAAGTTAGGCATGGACTTTATTACAGGATTGCCCCGAACTCGTTCAGGCTATGACTCGATTTGGGTTGTAGTCGATCGTTTGACAAAGGTAGCTCATTTCATTCCAGTGAAGACTACCTATACTAGTGCCAAGTTGGCAAAAATATACATGACCAGGATCGTATGTCTGCATGGAGTTCCAAGGAGCATCGTATCAGATAGAAGAACCCGGTTTACCTCAAAGTTCTGGAATCAGTTGCATGAAACTTTGGGTACCAGGCTAGAGTTCAGTACAGCTTTCCATCCACAGACAGATGCACAGACCGAGAGAGTCAATCAGATTTTGGAGGATATGCTGAGAGCTTGTGCGCTAGACTACGGATCTAGTTGGGACGAGAATTTGCCATATGCAGAGTTCTCTTACAATAACAGTTATCAATCCAGTTTGAAGATGGCCCCTTTCGAAGCCTTGTACGGAAGGAGGTGCAGGACACCATTGTCGTGGGATGAAGTTGGAGACCGTCAGTTGTTTGGACCGGATTTGATTAAGGAGTCTAAACAGAAAGTAAAATTGATTCGTGATAGGCTCAAGGTAGCCCAATCCAGGCAGAAGAGCTACGCAGATTCTAAACGCAAGGAGACAGTTTACGCAGTCGGAGACCGAGTTTATCTTCGAGTATCTCCACTTCGAGGAGTTAAGCGCTTTGGAGTTAAGGGAAAGTTAGCGCCACGTTTTGTAGGACCATACAAGGTTTTGGAGCATATGGGAGAAGTAGCTTATAAGTTGGAATTGCCCGAAGGACTGTCAGGAGTTCACGACGTGTTCCACGTTTCACAGTTGAAGAAGTGCCACGCGGAGATGGTTGATATACCACTGAGAGATACAGTACCGCTGGAAGCGATTCAGTTGGATAGTGATTTGACCTATGAGGAGAAACCAGTTAAGATTCTTGAGTATGCCAACCGAGTCACCCACAGCAAGGTTATTAAGTTTTGTAAAGTTCAGTGGAGCCACCACACGGAGGATGAAGCCACCTGGGAACGAGAGGAAGATCTGTTGAAGGACCACCCTCACCTATTTTCTAGCCAAACCGAATCTCGAGGGCGAGATTCATCTTAAGGGGGGTAGGTTTGTAACATCCCAAATTTACAATTTGGAATGTTATACACTAGATCATCATTGAATATCATATTTTATTGCATTTTGGTTGATCCAGAAATTTCACGCAACTCAAGGACCCTCGGAGAGAGTTGGGGATTTCGTTATTTTCATATTTGAGTTTTCTCAAATTTTGAAAATAGGATCATTTGATTTTATTTATTTTATCTTCAATTATTTCTATCACAAAAATATGAGAGAGGGAATAAAATGACTTTCCCAAGATAAAGAAATATTGAGGATTTAATAATAAAATCAAATAAGATTTTATTTTGGATTTATTTGCTATTTTATTTGAATTTAGGAAAAATGTGCGTTTTTCAAAATTGCATTTAGGCCCCAAATAAATGTTCATCCTGTGCGACTTGATTTTAGAAGCCGGGGAAAATTTATTTCAGGATTTTTTAAGTCCGTTTAGTTTTCCTTTTGTTTTCTTTCTCAGCGTAATTATTTAAAAAAATCCGAACCGACCTTGGGCCGTGTCTGGCCAGGACTCCGCCTGGCCGGGGCTTTATATAGCGCGCCAACCGCCGCCACCCCAAACCCTAGCCGCCACGCCGCCCGCCGTAGCTGCCGCCGCCGGAGCTCGCCGCCAACGAGGTCGAACCGCCCGCCGGTTTTTTTAAAACCGTTGGTTTTCACAGGGGTTTTTCGGTCTTTTTAGATTCGTTTTTTAGATAGATCGGTTTTTTTCTCGGTTTAGTTAATTAGCGAGCGTTCGCTCATTCATTCGTTTTAACGAACACGTTCTTCGTTTAGATCCAGATAACGAACGTTCGTTCGTTAATCTGTTCCTCGTTTTTCTTTTTCTCGGATTTAATCCGCGATTTTTCTGATCGCGATTCCTGATCCGATTTTCGTTTTAGTATAACTTTTCGCTCGTTTATCAGAATCAGGCGATTCAAGTGCCTGGAGTTTCGTCTCAAAACCCTCTTTCTGTTTAACCAACTCAAACCAGTTTTTGCTTCTGTAAAATTTGATCTAGATCCAGAATAGTAAACGAAGCTAGTTTCTTTCGCCGTTTGTCTTTCGTTGCTTCGTTCGATTTGATTCGTTTTGCCTACCGGAGTTCTTAAGTTGAACTTTCTGGTTAGATCTCATATTTGAGTTTTACCTGTGCATTAGTTGAGTACTTATTGTGTGCTTATTTGTTTGTGAAAGAGTACTCGGAGTGCGCCGCTTGCTACTTCGAATCGCTAGGTTTTGCGGATCATCAGCAAGGCAAGTAACTCTTTGATCATACCTCCTACTACCCAATTTTATTGCATTAGATCAATCCTCAAACATTGCATGATTAGGATCTAATTAAATTGTGGGTTTGGGAAGTAGATGAGGTAGTACCTATTACATGTTATTATCAAATCTTTGGGAGTTACTTCTATGTTTGCTTATATTGCCATGCTATGCTAGTAGACGTGGATTGGGTGAGTGTATCCATGACAGATGTGAGTTTGTTAAATTAATGGTTTATTTAAGGTGGCAACTTAAATACACATCTGGGTGGATTAAGGCACCCGGGTATTCCAGCGATTGCCTGTTTTTCTTTTGGACCGCCACCCAGGCTCAAAGGGATCATGAGATTATTCATACTAGAAAACTTCCGTGTGCAGCCACAAGCTACTATGGGCTCTAGCATAGTTGATTAAGTTGTGTGAACTCTTACAGTGGTAGACTAGCAGATGTAGGGGAAAGTAGGTGTAACGGTCTACCCGATCCTAAGGTGCTAGCGCTTCTAAAAGACTATGTCTCGGTCATCCGTTTCTCAAACACCATGTAGTGCAAGAATCCCAACGGAGGAGATCGAGTCTTGTGGGGAAAAGTGCACAAACCTCTGCAGAGTGTATAAACTAATCATGGTTAGCCGTGTCCCCGGTTATGGACATTTTGAGTATCTATGACTTGGATTATCATGTGAATCTCATCATGCTACTCTAATAAATTTTGTTGGGTTTTTAATGATGATGTTTAATTGGATTGAGAGGGTGTCTACACTCTCAATGTTTAACAACCACCATGATAGTTAAATAAAAATTTATTCCTTTGCAGTAGGGAAAAATTGGCTTTACGCAAAACTGTAACCATAGAGCTTTCCACCAGCCAAATATGCATATAGTATAGTCTTATTCTTTCATTGCTCTCTATGTGTTACATTGCCAGCATATTCCATGTGCTGACCCGTTTCGGGCTGCAACGTTCATGTTGCAAACTTTTCAGACGACGAGTAAGGTGCTTTTAGGTCGTGGTTCTATACTCAGTGATGCCGTTGGAGTTGATGGACACACTTATCTTCCAAGCCTTCCGCTTTTATCGTTATTAGATGGCCTTAAGCCATATTTATTGTAATAAGTTCTCTTTTGAGACACTCGATGTAATAAGTGTGTGATTGCTACTCTGTTATAAATCCTTCAAGTACTGTGTGGTGTCAGCATTACTGATCCAGGGATGACACCGGAGCACAGAGATTGGACCGTTTGAGGTCTGGTCGCTACATATAGCATTACTCTTTCATTGCTCTCTATGTGTTACTTTGCCAGCATATTCCATGTGCTGACCCGTTTCAGGCTGCAACGTTCATGTTGCAGACTTTTCAGACGACGAGTAAGGTACCTTAGGTCGTGGTTCTATACTCAGTGATGCCATTGGAGTTGATGGACTCACTTATCTTCCAAGCCTTCCGCTGTTATCGTTAGTAGATGGCGTTAAGCCATATTTATTGTAATAAGTTCTCTTTTGAGACTCTTGATGTAATAAGTGTGTGATTGCTACTCTGTTATAAATCCTTCAAGTACTGTGCGGTGTCAGCATTACTGATCCAGGGATGACACTAGAGCATAGAGATTGGACCATTTGAGGTCTGGTCGCTACAAAACGGCCCAACGGAATAACGGGCCGTTAATGGGTATTAAGTGATACACTGTTCTTTACGAGCCAGTTTCACCATGGGCCGTTAATGGGTGTAAAGTGATACACTGTTCATTATGGGCCAGTTTCACCACAGGCCGTTGCTACGTCTTGAGCTTGGCGTTGGTTTTCCCCGAAGAGGAAGGGATGATGCAGCAGAGTAGCGTAAGTATTTCCCTCAGTTTTTGAGAACCAAGGTATCAATCCAGTAGGAGGCCATGCTCAAGTCCCTCGTACCTGCACAAAGCGATAGCTACTCGCAACCAACGCGATTAGGGGTTGTCAATCCCTTCACGGTCACTTACGAGAGTGAGATCTGATAGATATAATATTTTTGGTATTTTTGGTATGAAGATGCAAAGTAAAAAGTAAAAGCAAAGTAAAAAAGCAAAGCAAGATTAAAGTGATGGAGATTGATATGATGAGAATAGACCCGGGGGCCATAGGTTTCACTAGTGGCTTCTCTCATGAGCATAAGTATTCTACGGTGGGTGAACAAATTACTGTTAAGCAATTGACAGAATTGAGCATAGTTATGAGAATATCTAGGCATGATCATGTATATAGGCATCACGTCCGTGACAAGTAGATCGAAACGATTCTGCATCTACTACTATTACTCCACTCTTCGACCGCTATCCAGCATGCATCTAGAGTATTAAGTTAAAAATAGAGTAACGCCTTAAGCAAGATGACATGATGTAGAGAGATAAATTCATGCAATATGAAATAAACCCCATCTTGTTATCCTCGACGGCAACGATACAATACGTGCCTTGCTGCCCCTTCTGTCACTGGGTAAGGACACCGCAAGATCGAACCCAAAGCTAAGCACTTCTCCCATGGCAAGAACTACCAATCTAGTTGGCCAAACCAAACGGATAATTCGAAAAGACTTGCAAAGATAACCAATCATACATAAAAGAATTCCGAGAAGATTCAAATATTATTCATAGATAGACTTGATCATAAACCCACAATTCATCGGTCTCAACAAACACACCGCAAAAAGAAGAGTACATCGAATAGATCTCCACAAGAGAGGGGGAGAACTTTGTATTGAGATTCAAAGAGAGAGAAGAAGCCATCTAGCTACTAACTATGGACCCGAAGGTCTGAGGTAAACTACTCACACTTCATCGGAGAGGCTATGATGATGTAGAAGCCCTCCATGATGATGGCCCTCTTCCGGCGGAGCTCCGGAACAGGCCCCAAGATGGGATCTCGTGGATACAGAAAGTTGCGGCGGTGGAATTAGGTTTTTGGCTCCTGTTCTGATCGTTTGGGGGTACGTGTGTATATATAGGAGGAAGAAGTACGCCGGAGGAGCAACGAGGGGGCCACGAGGCAGGGGCGCGCCCTAGGGGGCGCCCCCCACCCTTGTGTCCGCCTCTTTTGTTTCTTGGAGCAGGGTCCAAGTCTCCTGGATCACGTTCGGAGATACGTTGGAGACGTATCAGGCATCCCCAATCTTAATTGTTGCTCGTCCTTGAGTAGGTAAATGATAAAAAGAGAATTTTTGATGCGGAGTGCTACTTGGCATAATTTCAATGCAAATCTTCTTAATTGTGGTATGAATATTCAGATTAGAAAGATTCAAGACAAAAGTTTATATTGACATAAAAAATAATAATACTTCAAGCATACTAACAAAGCAATTATGTCTTCTCAAAATAACATGGCCAAAGAAAGTTATTCCTACAAAATCATATAGTCTGTCTATGCTCCATCTTCACCACACAAAGTATTAAAATCATGCACAACCCCGATGACAAGCCAAGCAATTGTTTCATAGTATAACTTTTTCAAAACTTTTTCAATCTTCACGCAATACATGAGCGTGAGCCATGGATATAGCACTATAGGTGGAATAGAATGGTGGTTGTGGAGAAGACAAAAAAGAGGGGAAGATAGTCTCACATCAACTAGGCGTATCAATGGGCTATGGAGATGCCCATCAATAGATATCAATGTGAGTGAGTTGGGATTGCCATGCAACGGATGCACTAGAGCTATAAATGTATGAAAGCTCAACTTGGTGCATCCAACTTGCTTTCTCACGAAGACCTAGGGCAATTTTGAGGAAGCCCGTCATTGGTGTAAGTGCATCTAGTGCCACCCCTAGTTGGTTTTGGAGTATTGACGACAAACCTAGTTGAGGGACTAATGTGTGTGTGAGAATTGCAGGATAACACAGGTAGAAGTCCCTCATTGATTCGGTTTTCCTACCAGAGATGACCCCTAAAAATGTATGAAGACATTGATGTCAAAGGTGGTATATGAAGATATTCACATTGAAGACTATGACAAGAGAAGACATCGCATGAAGCCTATGGAGCTCGAAGACTTAGATCTTTCGTAGTTCTTTTTCTTCTTTGTTGAGTCATAGGAACCACCGTACTGTTAAGTGGTGTCCAAGAGAACCAGTCAGAATGACTGAAGTGATGCTTAACCAAAACCTATGTCTTCGAGTGAAGACTATGAGAGCGAATCTTGTCCAGAGTCGGACAAGTCAGCTTTGCTTGTAGCCCAAGTAAAGTTGCCGTGTGAGTTTGAAATATGACCGTTGGAACACGTGTCAGTTCCTTAGTGACCCAGGGTCATTTCGGACAAATCAGGTCAGGTTGCCTAGTGGCTATAAATAGCCCACCCCCTACAACCATAAACGGTTGGCTGCTCAGAGTTAGAGTACGGCTTTTGTCGTTTGAGAGCAACCCACCTCGAAGCCTTTGAGAGAGAATTCCTTGCGAGGATAAAGCCCTAACCACCCAGAGCCAAAGAGAGTTAGGCATCACTTAAGTCTTCTTGTCTGGGTGATCTGAAGACTTATTACACTTGAGGACTGTGAATCCTCCAGCCGGTTAGGCATCGCGTTCTGAGCATCCAAGAGACATTGTGGATCGCCGATGAACGAAGTCTGTGAAGGTTTGGGAGTCTACCTTGAAGACTTACCAGAGTGATTGGGCAAGGTCTGTGTGACCTTAGCTCAAGGGGAATACGGTGAGGACTGGGTGTCCTGAGCTGCATGTTCAGGACTGGGTGTCCGGGACTGTGTGTCCTCAGGTTTAAATACCTAGCCGCCCCAACCAGACGTACAGTTGTCACAGCAACTGGAACTGGTCCAACAAATCATTGTCTTCAACGAGTCACTGGTTTCATCCTTCCCTTCCCTTTACTTACTGTTACTCCTTGTGAAGTCATTGTATGATTGCACTATCTTTTGTCATCACTGAGTGACTGCGTGTTCTATTTGGCTTCATAATATCTTCCTACCTGATCCTTCTACATTGCTGCTATTAGTCATTGTGCTCTCACTCCATTGAATACTTGACTATGGTTTGCCTAGTGTAGTCTACCTTCCGCTGCATGGTAATAGGTTTATTTCTATCGTTTGTCTTCAAAACTTCCACGCTTTGAAGACTTTCATAAAAATCGCCTATTCACCCCCCCCCTCTAGTCGATATAACGCACTTTCAATTGGTATCAAAGCCAGGTACTCCCTTGTTCTGTGTGATTCGGTTTAACCACCTGGAGTTTTAGCTATGTCGACTGTAGGGATAATTAAAGTCTCCGCTACGTGCCCCGTCTTTGATGGAACTGAATATCCCTACTGGAAGAATAAGATGCGCATGCATCTTGAAGCCATTGACGTCGACCTATGGTATGTCATCAAGAACGGCATTCCCAAGGCTGGAGAAGGTGTCACTGCTGCTGATGTCAAGAAGTTCGTTCTACTGGACTCTACTGCCAAGAATATCATATGTGGTCATCTGACCAAAGGACAGTATGGCCGTGTGAGTGCTTTGGAAACATCTAAGCTAGTCTGGGACTGGCTCTCCAAGGTCAACGAAGGCGTCTCAACCCAGAGAGATCAGAGAATCAGTGTTCTTCGCAACCTATTCAACCGCTTCAAGCGAAATGACAATGAGAATGTCCAGCTCACATTTGACCGACTCACTGACATCACAAATGAGCTTCAAGCCCTCGGCACTACTGAGATTACCAAGCATGAAGTTGTCAAGACACTACTGAGATCACTTGACAGTTCGTTTGACACCCTAGCCCTGATGATTCAAGAACGTCCTGATTTCAAGACACTCGATCCGTCTGACATACTTGAGAGGCTCAACACACATGAGTTTCAGCTTTCTGAGAAAAGAGATATCTACGGTCCAAACTATGGGCGAACTCGTGCCTTGAAGGCAAAAGCTGTCTCCTCATCTGAAGAAGAATCTGACAGCAGTTCTGATGATCCTGGAGACATTGGAAGGGAACTTGCTATGCTTGTGAAGAAGTTCCAAAAATTCACCAAGAAGAAAGGTTTCAGAAAGTCTTCACGATCAAGCTCAAGGAATGATGAAGCTTCTGCTCAGGACTACAAGAAGAAAACATGTCACAAGTGCAAGAAACCTGGCCACTTCATCTTTGAGTGTCCGCAGTGGGACAATGAGAACAAAAAGAAGAAGAAGAGCAAGGAATATGACTCTGACGACAAGAAGAAGAAGAAATACTCAAAGTCTTCTTCCAAGTCTTCCTCAAAGTCTTCATCACACAAGAAGATCTCATCTGGCAAGGCACGTGCGTTTGTTGGCAAGGAAATGGATTCAGAGGAGGAGTCCGCTTCTGAGGAGGCGGAGGTGGAGTCTGAGGAGGAGTCCGATTCTGGCGTTGCAAGTCTGGCTACAGCATACGTTGCCAAGTCCATCTTCAACACTGAAGACAATGACTTCACCATGGACACCGATGCAAATGACAAGGACTACTCTGCTCCTACCTATTGCTTCATGGCACGCGGTGCCAAGGTAAACACACGCACTACTCACTATCAAACATCTAGTGACGATGACTCTGACTGTGGTTCAAGACCCAGCTACAAAACACTTGCTAAAATTGCAACTGAACAACAGAAAGCCATGGAACATATTCAAAAACTGTTAGACAAAAGCGATGATCTGTTAGGCGCTGAAATGACTCGATCTGAGTCCTTAATTGAAGACATAAAAAATCTTCACGTTAAGTATGAGGAACTAGAAAGTCGTCATGAAACGCTCTCAACAACTCATGAAAAGCTTTCCTATGATTATCTTCAAAGGAAGCAAGATCTTGAGAAATTGAGAGCGGCTCATGAAGATCTTCAAAAGGAAAACGAGTCACTTCACGCCAAACAAATCAGTTCCGCTCAGGAAGGATTTGAACCACCATGTCTTAAATGCATCGAGCGTGACAACGCTACTTCTGTTACTAAGTGTTCTACTGCTACTACTGTTGCAATATCTTCAACTATTGATGTGGTAACTAACCCCTCTGCTGAGGATACCACTGCTATTGCTGATGAGAATGCTAGGTTGAAGACATTGCTTGAAACAGGGATGTACAAAAGTCTCAAAGGGTATCAGACACTATGTGATGTCCTCAAAAGGAAGATCCTGAACCGAAACCCTAGGAAAGAGGGTGTTGGGTTCATAAGGAAAATGAATGTTGATGGCTCTTACTGGAAACCTGAGTAGTACCCCAAAACCACATGGGTTGCTGCAAAGGAACCTTCAGCAGATCCATCCAATCTATCTGGCTTCACTTGTGCTAACCCCATTGTCATTGATGAATCCTTTGATGCAAACTATAAACTGTTTAAGAATCAGAATGGTGAAGTGTTTGCCAGGTACATTGGTACTAACTGCAGGAATGGACCGCCTATGAAGAAGATCTGGGTGCCGAAAAGGTGTTTGGAAAATCTTCCTGTGAATGTCATCATGACACCACAGATGAAGAAGACAAACCCCAGACCACAGGCTTCATACGGCCCAAAGGCCTCATACAGACAGAGGACTCACCTGAGTCGCACTAACGCAAATGTTTTGCAGGGAAACCATACTCAGGCCTATGAATATGAGCGCGGTTCATCGAACCGCCATGTTCATAAGACCAAGAACTATTCTGCTTATTCTTATGAGTACTATTCTCTGCCTGCAAGACTTTTTGCTAGGGCTCCAAAGCCAAAGTTCTCAGACGCTGCACTTAGACTTATTGCTTCTAAGCCACCCTTGAAGATGTGGGTGGCTAAGAAAGCTTAACTCTCTTTTGCAGGGAAAGGTCTCCGGCAGAAAACCAAAATCGTCTGACGCTATTGCTGGGGACCTTAAACATCTTGTACGGCGCAAGATCAAATGCCCGAATGGTCTTACTATGTACTTCGTTCCTGAATCGCTTGCTACTCTCCCTATTAGTCCTAATCTGGATCTAAGCTTTCATAACCCACTGGTTCGTCAAATGTTTTTGCTTCACAATTCTCTTCGTGAAGCCTATCCCCCTAACTGCACTGTAGGGTACGACACCAGCATCTTCAGAATGGATTATTGATAGTGGGTGTACCAATCACATGACTGGCAAAAGAAGCCTTCTTATGGACTCAACCTTACGTCCATCCGACAAGAGTCACATCACATTTGCTGAACTGGTAAAAGTAAGGTATTTGGTCTAGGTAGAGTTGCAATCTCAAAGGATCAACACATGGATAAAGTCATGCTTGTTGAATCCCTTGGCTTCAACTTAATGTCTGTCTCAATGCTTTGCGATTTGAACATGATCGTAATGTTTGGAAAATATCGCTGCCTTGTTCTAATGGAATCTGACAAGTCTCTAGTGTTTGAAGGGTATCGGAAAGATGATTTGTACGTGGTAGATTTCTCAGCAGGACCACAGCTTGCCGTATGTCTTCTAGCAAAAGCTTCAGAATGCTGGCTTTGGCATCGGAGGCTAGGGCATGCTGGCATGAGGAACCTCCACACCCTTGCAAAGAAGAAGCATGTCATAGGCATCGAGGGCGTCAAGTTCAAGAAAGATCACTTATGCGGTGCCTGTGAAGCAGGAAAGATGACGAGGGCCAAACATCCCTCGAAGACAATCATGACAACTACTCGACCCTTCGAACTGCTCCACATGGATCTTTTCGGTCCTACTCATTACTCAACTCTTACTACTACTGCTTGTCTCTATTGCTTTGTCATTTTTGATGATTATTCTAGATATACTTGGGTGCACATAATCCTCTACAAGACTGAAATGCAGGATGTCTTCAGACGCTTCGCCAATCGAGCAATGAACAACTATGGCGCCAAGATAAAGCACATCAGAAGTGACAATGGCACTGAATTCAAGAACACTGGCCTTGATACATATCTTGATACTTTGGGCATCACACATGAATTCTCAGCCCCGTACACGCCACAGCAGAATGGCGTTGTCGAACGCAAGAACAGAACACTCATTGAGATGGCCCGAACGATGCTTGATGAATACAAGACTCCAAGAAAATTCTGGCCTGAAGCCATTGATACTGCATGCCATACAATCAATCGTGTTTATCTTCACAAGCTTCTAAACAAGACATCTTATGAGCTCCTTACTGGCAAGAAGCCAAATGTCAGTTACTTCAGAGTATTTGGCGCCAGGTGCTGGATCAAGGATCCACATCACACTTCAAAATTTGCACCAAAAGCACATGAGGGTTTTATGCTTGGATATGGAAAGGATTCGCACTCCTACAGAGTCTTCAATCTCTTTCATTATAAAGTGGTTGAAACAGTGGGTGTGCGATTTGATGAGACTAACGGTTCACAAAGAGAACACCTACCAAATGTGCTAGATGAAGTTCCATCCAGCGAATCAATCAAGCTAATGGGAACTGGAGAAATCATACCCTCTGAAGCTCAACCTGAAGAGGAACTTATCATCTCCGCACCTGATCAACCTGAAGATAATGCTCAGTCTGAAGACAATCTCTCTAACAACGACAATGATCAGCAAGAGCAAAATCTTCGCCCTGTACATCCTCGTGTTGCCAATGAAGTGCAGATTGAGAGAATAATTGATAGCATCAATGCACCTGGTCCGCTCACTCGTTCAAGGGCAACTCAGCTAGAAAATTTCTGTGGGCACTTCGCATTCGTCTCAATAACAGAACCCAAGAAAGTTGAAGAAGCCTTCATGGAACCTGAATGGATTCAAGCTATGCAAGAAGAGCTTCAACAGTTTGAGCTGAATAATGTATGGGAACTGGTTAAGCGTCCTGATCCTCGGAAGCACAACATAATAGGCACCAAATGGATATACCGCAACAAGCAAGATGAGCATGGTCAAGTTGTCAGAAACAAAGCTCGTCTCGTTGCTCAAGGATATACTCAAGTGGAAGGCATTGACTTCGATGAAACATTTGCTCCTGTGGCTAGACTTGAAGCCATACGCATACTGCTGGCCTATGCAAATCATCATAACATACTTCTATATCAAATGGATGTGAAGAGCGCCTTTCTCAATGGCAAGATTGAAGAAGTGTATGTTGCACAACCGCCTGGCTTTGAAGATCCAAAACATCCTGACATGGTATACAAGCTCAACAAGGCACTGTATGGCCTCAAACAAGCCCCTCGGGCTTGGTATGACACACTCAAATACTTCCTGAAGAGCAAAGGCTTCATACCTGGTTCCCTCGACCCCACTCTCTTCACGAAGACATATGATGGTGAACTGTTTGTGTGCCAAATATATGTGGATGACATCATCTTCAGCTGCACCAATCAGAAGTACAGTGAAGAGTTTGGATATATAATGCAAGAGCAATATCAGATGTCCATGATGGGAGAGCTGAAGTTCTTCCTCGGTCTTCAAATACGACAGCAACACAATGGCATCTTCATATCTCAAGAGAAGTATCTCAAAGATTGCCTGAAGAAGTTCGGTATGCAAGACTGCAAAGGCTTCACGATGCCAATGCCAGCTAAACATCATCTGGGTCCTGACGACAATGGTAAAGAGTTTGATCAAAAGGTATACCACTCCATGATTGGTTCTTTGCTTTATCTATGTGCATCTAGGCCAGATATTATGCTTAGTGTTTGCATGTGTGCTCGATTTCAAGCGGCACCAAAGGAGTCGCATCACTTAGCTGTGAAGCAAATTCTTCGATATTTGGCTCACACCCCAACTCTAGGATTATGGTATCCAAAGGGCTCAGAGTTTGATCTGGTTGGATTCTCGGATGCTGATTATGCTGGTGACAAACTGGATCGCAAGTCTACATCAGGCACACGTCATTTTCTGGGACGATCACTTGTATGTTGGTCTTCAAAGAAGCAGAACTGTGTATCTCTCTCCACTGCTGAATCTAAATACATTGCTGCTGGATCTTGCTGCGCTCAGCTTCTGTGGATGAAGAAACACTCAAGGACTATGGCATTCATCTGAAGCAAGTGCCACTCTACTGCGACAATGAAAGCGCCATCAAGATTGCCAACAACCCAGTTCAGCACTCGAAGACAAAGCACATTGAAATTCGTCATCACTTTCTCAGAGATCATGTTGTGAAGAAAGATATTGATATCATACACGTCAACACTGAAGAGAAATTGGCAGATATCTTCACCGAGCCCTTGGATGAGAAGAGATTTTGCAAGTTACGGTGTGAGCTAAATATCTTGGAATCCTCAAATGTCCTGTGATCAGGCACACATCCTAACACTTATGCATATTGATGACTTAGATGTGCAACACACGAAGCAAAGTATATCTTCAATCAATGAAGACATACATTCTAAGTGTGAATACATTAATGTGGAATTTGACTTTGGAGCGCCACGATAATTGTGCGCCGTGTCTGGGTCTAATACTTCCTATACGGTGGGTAATGCCACCACCAAATGTTCTGTTTGAAGTGTTTCACTCATGGCATTACATTTGCTATGTCTTCACATTTGGTTTGGCTTCAATCTCAACATGTCTTCATGATTATCTTCACTATGTTGAATATATATATATATATACTAGTGTTCTGTCCTCTACAGCGTTCACTTATAGCTATGTCTTCTTGTTGAATCTTTTGAACTAAGTGAATGTGATCGGACCCTAACCTCTCTATGCTTTCTATCTCAAACTCTATCTCTCCAAATCATATGCATTCTATTGAAACCGTCGAATGTCTTCTCTGCGTCCTTGTCAGCAGAAGATATAGAGACAAACATTAAGTCCGTTTTCAATGCTCATTCCTTCACCTGAAACCCGGAGAAGTGGGAACGACCACCCAACAATCCAGGCGCGCGTGGGACGTGGAACAACCCCCGATATGCTGCATGACGGCCACGTGTCCCTCAGATGTGAATCGCCAGGGGCACCTGTGTAATAACGCAGTGCCGCCCCTGTACCTATAAATACACGCCTCACAGCAGTCATTATCTCTTCTTCCACTCTCGCACGAACCCTAGCACCATCGCTAGCCCTCGACGACGCCGGCGACGAAGCGCTTCGCTGACGCAACCTCTCCGACGCCGTCTTCACGCCGACCGCGGACATCGTCTTCTCTGCCGTCGCCATAGGTGTCCTCCGTTGCCAAGTTAGGGCATGGAAGATCGAACTGCTCGGCCTCCTCTTTCACTCCGTCTAGCAGTTCTTCGTGTGGTAAATAAAACTTCCTTTTTACGGCCCCTTTGATCCTATAGCTTTGTCACTTTCTACCACAAGCAGTTTCTATTCACACAAGTTGGATCTCTTTCATACTGCATCTCATAACATGCCTAGTATATTCACTTATGCTTCACAAAGTAGTTAGATTCCTCACTTGTACTGATCCGTGGATTCGTACAAATCTGGAACCAACTCCTTATCTATGAGTGAATGTCTTCGCATGATGAGGTCAATGTCTTCTAAACTGATTTATCTTCAAAATCTTCTGAGAATGCATATGACCTCTTCCCCTTCCCTCGCACCTTAATGCTGTGACAGGTACATGTCCATGGGAGAATCCCTTGGTTCTCATAGTATGCATTCATTTGCAGAATTCTTACAGTATCACATAAATTCTCCCGAAGCCAGTTCATGTTTGTCCAGCAAGCGAAAGCCTTTGAACCCTTTGAACGTATTGAAGCCATTCAGTTTAAAGTTCATGGCTTCAAAGAAATCAGCAAGGAAGGGTGGCAGAAAGCGTCGAGGAGAAACATCAAGAGATCTGCCCGATGACCTCTCAGAGCTGTACAAGACAGATCCTGAAGAGAATTACAATCAGCACAAGACACGAATCCAATGGATTCGACGCTATTGGGCAGAACAGTAGTTCAAGTACAGATTTGTGACAAAGGAATATGCTGAAAAGAATGCCATCAAGCGACCATGGGGAGACATCCTCTACAAAAATCTTCAACCCAGGACCAGCGCTGAAGCCATTGAACAAGGCTTCTATCCCTGCATGGTCCGTGGGCCACAGCCTACAGATGCACACTCATCGTCACTGCTATGGTGTCGTGACGACAATCTGTTCAAGTGCAACTTCCAGTTTGCCCAGAACTCAGCAAAGCAGAACAAGAAGTCATTGGGACTAGACTTCAACCCTGGTCCTTCTGCTCCCCGGGCTGACGGCACACGAGATGCAGAACCCAATGTCATCGGTCCTTTCTACAACCTTGAAGGTCTCATCACCCATATCTTGGTTCAAGGGACAGCCGTGAATGAGCCTGCAGATGACGCTGAATCAGATGAAGCGCCTGCAGCGCCGAAGCCAAAGAAACTGAAGCAGCCAAAAGCTTCAAAGCCTGCCTCTGCACCAAAAATCTCACGGGCGAATCCATTGGCCACTGCACCTCCTGAAGACAGTGTGCAGTCTGAAGATTTGTCACGCATCTCCGAGCCCCAGAAGGTCAAGATGCCTCTGCCACACACCGGCCAAGAACTGACTGCTGCTGCCATTCTGCGAAACGATGCCATTGATCTGTCCAATGATGAAGATCTTGCAGATGACGCTCTTGAGAAACTAATCAAGAGCAAAGAAGAAGCAGAAATCTTCAATGATCTGCCTCTCTTTGACGTGGCAATCATCCACAATTTCATTGATGAATGGTCTGAAACGCCCAACCTCAGCTTCGAAGACCTACAACTTCCCATTGGTCTCACTGTCGCCTTCCATGGCGCCATTGCTTCACAGCTAGCTCTAGCTCAGCGCATCGTCGAACTGAAGCAAAAGATTGACTATGAAAAAGCTCAGTTCAAGAAGCATATGGCCAAGCTCAGTGTGCAAGAGGTCAAGAACTTCAAGATCATGTTGCACGAGCTTAAAGAAGCCTTTCTCAAAAAGCGTGAAGAAGCTCAAGGTTCTCGGGGGCGCATGAAGAGCCTGGCTGACAAGTGTGTGCAAGGCTACAACGAGGCTAAGAAGCGCAAGGACCTTGGGCGTCCGGGCATTAATCCCAGGATGGCTGCTAAGCAGAAGAAGAAGCCCATTGTGGCCAAACCCAAAGCACCAAGGCAGGAAGCAGATCCCATTGTCTTCCCAACTAGCATGACTGGCTCGAAGCCAAAGGCCAGGTCAACCGCTTCAGAATTGAAGAAGACGAGGACTGCTGAGGCTGAAGCCAAAAAGAGGAAACATCCTAAAGCCTCTGCTACTGCTCCCTCCAAGAAGAAAAGGAAGACCAAGAAGGAACGGGCTGCTCCCACAGAGCCCTTGATTGTTGAACACATCTCCATGGTTCGCCCTGACGCTGAACCTCAAGAACGTCAACTGACTGTCCATGAGCCTGCTTTCACAGAGGCTCATGAAGCTGAAGACTTTCCAGCAGCTGATCCCATCGCTGCTGAAGACATTGGTCACCATGACCATGTTGAAGATGATGCAGTTCTTCCTCAGCTCGAGCACCAACAGGTATCATCGCCTGCGCTAATGCACAGCGAACTCATCAGCATTGGTCGTCCTCTGACGCCAATTGCTCAGGATGCATCATGGGCTGATCGCCCACAAGCACAAGAGGAAGAAGACTTTGAGGCCTAGCAAACTCCAACTCCACAGGCGTCGCCAGCGTTACGCAGGCTTCGCAAAGGACCAAGGCCTCCAGTCTCTGAGTCTGAAGCTAAAGTTGTTGAAGACATTCCGGCTGCATCAGCCGATGAAGAAGAAACCCCAAAAGCTGCTACTCCCCTGTTCCACCAAGAAGCTGTTCTCGAGGAGAATGTGACTGTGACCGACCCTCCAGCTCGTCAAGTGGAGGTTGAGAATCTTGAGGCTGCCACCACCAACACCAATGAAGCCACTGACGCTGTCATGGCTGAAGCTAATGTGGAGCCTTCACCAACCCAAGCACCAGAAGTCAGCGAAGCCACTAATCCCACTGCTTCTGTTCCTGCGTCTGCTGCTGGTCCTCAGTTCGACTATCATGTTGAGAACAGGCCTCAGGTACAGAACCCAATCCCAAGATTGCCCAGGTTTCCAGGTCCTGCATCAGCACCTGGATCCTTCAATGTCAATGGCTTCAAAGCAGACAACACTTTCTTCAATAGCTCCAAGAACCCCTACTCAAGGGAAAGAATATCATCTGATCGGTTCTGGAGCTATCCGCAGCGAAGCTATTACTCCTGCATTCTATACAATCAAGGTCGCATCTTCCCACATAAGCGTCTTGACATTGAAGCAATAGCTGGTCTGCCCTGTCTGGAAGAAGCTCTGGATTGCTTCAAAGAGGTTGGATTGCTGCCGTTCGTCACCGACCAAGAGCATTGGAATGAAGAGTTGCTGCTCCAATTCTATGCCACACTTCACATCCGTGGGTACAACAGAGATCCGAAGACTTGGGTCCTGGTGTGGATGACAGGAAATGTTCATCACGAAGCCAAAGCCTTTGATATCATTGAGCTCACTGGTCTACCCACTCCTGGCGATCTCTACGAATCTGGCTGTCAACTTCACAGTGAAGCTGTGGAGAGCATCTTTGAGAAGCCTGAACATAATATGAGTCAGATGCTCAGTATGATGAAGCCATTGCCCCAAGATGCTGCATATCCCAAGGAGTTCTTCGTTGAAGACCTTGAGTATCTGCCAAGGACTATTTATCACATCATAAGGCGAACTCTCTGGCCCATCAAAGGACATTCTCCACATGCCAAGCTGGAAGGTGCAATGAAGACTTTGGTCTTCTATATTCTTCATGGCAAATGCTTCAATGCACAGGACTTCTTCATCCGCCAACTTGCCGCATCAGGCTCTGATCTTTTTGGCTTGAAGTTCTACGCTCCATGGATAATGCGGCTGATTAAACTCCACTCCGCTATCTCATATCAGCCATCTGCTCGCAATCATCGAATCTTTCTGCCTGATGTGGATATGTCTGTTCAAGCCATTTATCCTGAGCCTGCCAAAGAACCTCTAAGTCTTCAGAATGCGGAGCATCAAAGTTTTTCTCAGAACATTGAAGGAGTTGAAGCATTCACTCGTGTGTATCCTTTGGCTGGAACTACACATGCACCGCATCCTGCTCTCACTGAAGCCACCGATAGCACAATTGCCCAACGACCCAAGAAGCGCACTCGTGTTCTCAATGACCGAGAGCTTCTTGTGGATCTTCATCAGAAACAGGATAGGCATCATGACTGCCTGAAGCGCCAAATGCAAAGCCTCTTGGTGGATGTTAATCGCATTCGCAATCTTGCCACCAAGAATGCCTTTGTTGCACATGAAACCTCTCGACGCACCTGGAAAGGGCTGACGCTAATGTGCTCTAAAGATGATCTTCAAGAGGATGGCTTCTTTGAACGCTTTAAGTTTGACTCCACACCTCCTCGAAGGGCAGTGCTGCGACGAACTCCATCTCTTGAAGACTTTGAGTTCTCTTCCTCTGCTGCAACTGTGAATGCCAGAGTGATCGAGGATGAAGACGATGATACTTCACCGCCACCTCCTTCAGCACGCTTCGACACTGCTCCAAGTTCTTCTGCACCGCCGAACACCACCGACGACCCTGCTGCTTCACCTACTCTTCATGGGAATGAGTAGATGCTCTATGTCTTCAAACCTTTTTGGTCCTTACTGACAAAAGGGGGAGAAGCATATGAGTTTGATAGTCTTCAAGCGGGTCCATATGGGCGGTTGCTTTATATTTTGCTTCGTGTTTACAACTCTCATTTGATACATTTGGTTCTTTGAGTTGTAACACTTAAACTCGATGGTCGTCTGCTACTTATTTGCCACTTTGTGTTATTTGCCACTTTGTGATGCGATGATAAATTCCGCACTTAGATCATTTTGCAGACGTCCATTTTCCATTATGCATGTCATTATCTTCACATACCTTCTCATGCATAATGAATTGTCATCATAAGTTGAAGAGGATCTCCACGAGTACAACCTGCCATGTGCATTTGCATTCCAAAAGCAAATTACTTATATGCACATCTTCAGGGGGAGCCCTTGCAACTAATGAAGACAATTCCTTTACAATTTCACATATTATATTCCCCGTTGAAAACTTCAACTAGTTTGTCATCAATCACCAAAAAGGGGGAGATTGTAAGTGCATCTAGTGCCACCCCTAGTTGGTTTTGGAGTATTGACGACAAACCTAGTTGAGGGACTAATGTGTTTGTGAGAATTGCAGGATAACACAGGTAGAAGTCCCTCATTGATTCGGTTTTCCTACCAGAGATGACCCCTAAAAATGTATGAAGACATTGATGTCAAAGGTGGTATATGAAGATATTCACATTGAAGACTATGACAAGAGAAGACATCGCATGAAGCCTATGGAGCTCAAAGAGTTAGATCTTTCGTAGTTCTTTTTCTTCTTTGTTGAGTCATAGGAACCACCGTACTGTTAAGTGGGGTCCAAGAGAACCAGTCAGAATGACTGAAGTGATGCTTAACCAAAACCTATGTCTTCGAGTGAAGACTATGAGAGTGAATCTTGTCCAGAGTCGGACAATTCAGCTTTGCTTGTAGCCCAAGTAAAGTTGCCGTGTGAGTTTGAAATCTGACCGTTGGAACACGTGTCAGTTCCTTAGTGACCCAGGGTCATTTCGGACAAATCAGGTCGGGTTGCCTAGTGGCGAAAGGGGGATGTGCTGCAAGGCGATTAAGTTGGGTAACGCCAGGGTTTTCCCAGTCACGACGTTGTAAAACGACGGCCAGTGAATTGTAATACGACTCACTATAGGGCGAATTCCTTGCGAGGATAAAGCCCTAACCACCCAGAGCCAAAGAGAGTTAGGCATCACTTAAGTCTTCTTCTCTGGGTGATCTAAAGAATTATTACACTTGAGGACTGTGAATCCTCTAGCTGGTTAGGCGTCGCGTTCTGAGCATCCAAGAGACATTGTGGATCGCCGATGAATGAAGTCTGTGAAGGTTTGGGAGTCTACCTTGAAGACTTACCAGAGTGATTGGGCGAGGTCTGTGTGACCTTAGCTCAAGGGGAATACGGTGAGGACTAGGTGTCCTGAGCTGCGTGTTCAGGACTGGGTGTCCGGGACTGTGTGTCCTCAGGTTTAAATACCTAGCCGCCCAACCAGATGTACAGTTGTCACAGCAACTGGAACTGGTCCAACAAATCATTGTCTTCAACGAGTCACTGGTTTCATCCTTCCCTTCCCTTTACTTACTGTTACTCCTTGTGAAGTCATTGTATGATTGCACTATCTTTTGTCTTCACTGAGTGACTGCGTGTTCTGTTTGGCTTCATAATATCTTCCTACCTGATCCTTACTACATTGCTGCTATTAGTCATTGTGCTCTCACTCCATTGAATACTTGACTATGGTTTGCCTAGTGTAGTCTACCTTCCGCTACATGGTAATAGGTTTATTTCTATCGTTTGTCTTCGAAACTTCCACGTTTTGAAGACTTTCATAAAAATCGCCTATTCACCCCCCCCCTCTAGTCGATATAACGCACTTTCAATTGGAATATACAAGCCAAGTTCTATAATGTAAAATTCCCACTAGTATATGAAAATGACAACATATGAGACTCTCTATATGAAGAACATGGTTCTACTTTGAAGCACAATATATGAGACTCGCTATATCATGGTGCTACTTTGAAGCACAAGTGTGGAAAAAAGGATAGTAGCATTGCCCCTTTTTATTTATTTTCTTTTTTTGGGCCTTCTTTTTTTTTCTTTGGCCTTTTTTTATTTTATTTGGGACAATGCTCTATTGAATGATGATCATCACACTTTTATTTATTTACAACTCAATGATTACAACTCGATTCTAAAACAAAGTATGACTCTATATGGATGCCTCCGGCGGTGTACCGGGATATGCAATGAATCAAGAGTGACAAGTATGAAGAAATTATGAACGGTGGCTTTGCCACAAATACTATGTCAACTACATGATCATGCTAAGCAATATGACAATGATGAATGTGTCATGATGAACTAGATGGTGGAAAGTTGCATGGCAATATATCTCGGAATGGCTATGGAAATGCCATAATAGGTAGGTATGGTGGCTGTTTTGAGGAAGGTATATGGTAGGTGTATGATACCGGCGAAAGGTGCGCGGTATTAGAGAGGCTAGCAAAGGTGGAAGGGTGAGAGTGCGTATAATCCATGGACTCAACATTAGTCATAAAGAACTCATATACTTATTGCAAAAATCTATAAGTTATCAAAGCAAAGTATTACGCGCATGCTCCTAGGGGGATAGATTGGGAGGAAAAGACCATCGCTCGTCCCCGACTGCCACTCATAAGGAAGACAATCAATAAATAAATCATGCTCCGACTTCGTTACATAACGGTTTACCATACGTGCATGCTACGGGAATCACAAACCTTAACACAAGTATTCTTTAAATTCACAACTACTCAACTAGCATGACTTTAATATTATCACCTCCATATCTCAAAACAATTATCATGCTTCAATCTTTTCTTAGTATTCAACACACTCAAAAGAAAGTTTCACAAATCTTGAATACCAAGCATATTATTATTAAGAAAATTACCATGCTATTAAGAGACTCTCAAAATAATTTAAGTGAAGCATGAGAGATCAATAGTTTCTTTAAAACAAATCCACCACCGTGCTCTAAAAGATCTAAGTGAAGCACATAGAGCAAAATTATAACACTCAAAAGATATAAGTGAAGCACATAGAGCAAAATTATCTAGCTCAAAAGATATAAGTGAAGCACATAGAGAAAAACTACTTAGCTCAAAAGATATAAGTGAAGCACATAGAGCAAAACTACTTAGCTCAAAAGATATAAGTGAAGCACATAGAGTATTCTATCAAATTTTAGTTCATGTATGGATCTCTCAAAAGGTGTGTACGGCAAGGATGATTGTGGCATACTAAGACACAAATACACAAATAATACAAGAGCTCCAAGCAGAACACATATCATGTTGGTGAATAAAAATATAGCTCCAAGTAAATTACCGATGGAAGTGGACGAAAGAGGGGATGCCTTCCGGGGCATCCCCAAGCTTTGACTTTTTGGTGTCCTTGGATTATCTTAGGGGTGCCATGGGCATCCCCAAGCTTAGGCTCTTGCCACTCCTTGTTCCATGATCCATCAAAAGAATTCACCCAAAACTTGAAAACTTCACAACACAAAACTCAAAATAGAAAACTCGTGAGCTCCGTTAGCGAAAGAAAACAAAAGACCACTTCAAGTTACTGTAATGAACTCATTCTTTATTTATATTGGTGTTAAACCTACTGTATTCCAACTTCTCTATGGATTATAAACTATTTTACTAGCCATAGATTCATCAAAATAAGCAAACAACACACGAAAAACAGAATCTGTCAAAAACAGAACAGTCTGTAGTAATCTGTGGCTAGCGCAAGATCTGGAACCCCAAAAATTATAAAATAAATTGCTGGACGTGAGGAATTTATCTATTAATCATCTTCAAAAAGAATTAACTAAATAGAACTCTTCAAATAAAAATTACAGCAGTTCTCGTGAGCACTAAAGTTTCTGTTTTTTACAGCAAGTTCAACAAGACTTTCCCCAAGTCTTCCCAACGGTTCTAATTGGCACAAACACTAATTAAACACAAAAAAACACAACCAAAACAGAGTCTAAATAATTTATTTATTACTAAACAGGAGCAAAAGTCAAGGAATAAAAATAAAATTGGGTTGCCTCCCAACAAGCGCTATCATTTAACGCCCCTAGCTAGGCATATAACCGAGCATAGATCTAGGTATTGCCATCTTTGGTAGGCAATACATAAGTGGCTCTCATGATAGTTTCATATGGTAATTTTATTTTCTTTCTAGGAAAGTGTTTCATGCCCTTTTTTAATGGAAATTGAAATCTAATATTTCCTTCCTTCATATCAATAATCGCACCAACCGTTCTAAGGAAAGGTCTACCAAGAATAATAGGGCAAGAAGGATTGCAATCTATATCAAGAACAATGAAATCTACTGGCACATAATTCCTATTTGCAACAATAAGAACATCATTAATCCTTCCCATAGGTTTCTTAATAGTGGAAATCTAGCAAATCACACAAGTCTTGGGAATAGTAGAGACACTAGCACCCAAATCACACAAAGCATAAAACTCATGATCTTTAATTTTAATTTTAATAGTTGGTTCCCACTCATCATAGAGTTTTCTAGGGATAGAAACTTTCAACTCAGTTTTTTTTCATAAGATTGCATTAAGGCATCAACAATATGTTCGGTGAAGGCTTTATTTTGACTATAAGCATGTGGAGAATTTAGCACGGATTGCAACAAGGAAATACAATCAATTAAAGAGCAACTTTCATAATTAAATTCCTTGAAATCCAATATAGTGGGTTTAGCAACATCTAGATTTTTATTTCTTTCAATCCCACTTTCATCAATTTCATCATTAAGATCTAAATACTCCGAATTTTTAGAACGCCTTCTAGGTAAAGGAAGATCATATTCAGTTTCATCAAGATTCATATTGCAAAATAAAGATTAAAGTGAAACGTAAAAAAGTAAAGGCAAAGTAAAAAAAGCAAAGCAAGATTAAAGTGATGGAGATTGATATGATGAGAATAGACCCGGGGCCATAGGTTTCACTAGTGGCTTCTCTCAAGAGCATAAGTATTCTACGGTGGGTGAACAAATTATTGTTGAGAAATTGACAGAATTGAGCATAGTTATGAGAATATCTAGGCATGATCATGTATATAGGCATCACATCCGTGACAAGTAGATCGAAACGATTCTGCATCTACTACTATTACTCCACTCATCGACCACTATCCAGCATGCATCTAGAGTATTAAGTTAAAAACAGAGTAATGCCTTAAGCAAGATGACATGATGTAGAGAGATAAATTCATGCAATATGAAATAAACCCCATCTTGTTATCCTCGATGGCAATGATACAATACGTGCCTTGCTGCCCCTTCTGTCACTGGGTAAGGACACTGCAAGATCGAACCCAAAGCTAAGCACTTCTCCCATGGCAAGAACTACCAATCTAGTTGGCCAAACCAAACGGATAATTCAAAGAGACTTGCAAAGATAACCAATCATACATAAAAGAATTCAGAGAAGATTCAAATATTATTCATAGATAGACTTGATCATAAACCCACAATTCATCGGTCTCAACAAACACACCGCAAAAAGAAGAGTACATCGAATAGATCTCCACAAGAGAGGGGGAGAACTTTGTATTGAGATTCAAAGAGAGAGAAGAAGCCATCTAGCTACTAACTATGGACCCGAAGGTCTGAGGTAAACTACTCACACTTCATCGGAGAGGCTATGATGATGTAGAAGCCCTCCGTGATGACGGCCCTCTTCCGGCGGAGCTCCGGAACAGGCCCCAAGATGGGATCTCGTGGATACAGAAAGTTGCGGCGGTGGAATTAGGTTTTTGGCTCATGTTCTGATCGTTTGGGGGTACGTGTGTATATATAGGAGGAAGAAGTACGCCGGAGGAGCAACGAGGGGCCCACGAGGCAGGGGGGCGCGCCCTAGGGGGGCGCCCCCACCCTCGTGACCGCCTCTTTTGTTCCTTGGAGCAGGGTCCAAGTCTACTGGATCACGTTCAGTGAGAAAATCACGTTCCCGAAGATTTTATTCCGTTTGGACTCCGTTTGATATTCCGTTTCTTCGAAACACTGAAATAGGCAAAAAAACAGCAATTCTGGGCTGGGCCTCTGGTTAATAGGTTAGTCCCAAAAATAATATAAAAGTGGAAAATAAAGCCCAATATAGTCCAAAACAGTAGATAATATAGCATGGAGCAATCAAAAATTATAGATACGTTGGAGACATATCAGCCGTTAATAGGCCAAGAGTTACATAGGGCCTCATATGTGCCGAAAGATGTCATGGGCCATACATGGGCTAGAAGTGAAAACGGGCTGGAATCATATTGGATGGCCCAGATGACGCTAGTGGGCCTAATTCGAATAGGGCGTAACAGGTCTAGGGTTAGCGGGCTGTAAATGGGCTATATGCGAACAGGCCGTTAACATGCTTTCCATGGGCCGACCCGCCACCTTTTGACCAAGTCAAACGGACCGGCCTTTTCACAGGAATGGGCCTCTGTTGGGCCGTGCCGCGTGTCGATGTATCATAGGCGCCTTTTGTCCAATGAGTGGATGACATCTGTCCCAGCGATGAGCCGACACATGTTTCCTCCAGCCAATGATGATTTTACACATGGAAAATCCCCATTGGTCAGGGCTGTTAACGGGTTATCGGATCCAAAACACAACCCGATAGCTTAACGGCGTTCCGTTACGGTGGATGCCACGTGTCAGTCACCCTTGACGAAAGCACTTCTGTGACGCGCGATTTATCGTCATGGAAGTGGACACTTCCGTGATGATAATTTTGGTAATGTCATGGAACACTTCTACGACAGCACAGGTATGACTATCTTGATTCTGTCATAAATTTTTCATGGATGTTTGCATGATAGAAAACGTGACCTACTGTGACAAACACGTATCATCACGGAAGTGTATTTTTTTGTAGTGAGGGGGTCTCCGGACAGCCGGACTATATCCTTTGGCCGGACTGTTGAACCATGAAGATACAAGATTGAAGACTTCATCTCGTGTCCGGATGGGACTTTACTTGGTGTGGAAGGCAAGCTAGGCAATACGGATATGTATATCTCCTCCTTTGTAACCAACCTTGTGTAACCGTAGCCCCCTCCGGTGTCTATATAAACTGGAGGGTTTTAGTCCGTAGGACGACAGACAATCATACCATAGGCTAGCTTCTAGGGTTTAGCCTCTCTGATCTCATGGTAGATCTACTCTTGTAATACTCATATCATCAAGAACAATCAAGCAGGATGTAGGGTTTTACCTCTATCAAGAGGGCCCGAACCTGGGTAAAACATCGTGTCCCCTGCCTCCTGTTACCATCCGCCTTAGATGCACAGTTCGGGACCCCCTACCCGAGATCCGCTGGTTTTGACACCGACAACATGTCTATGGTTAGGAAACTTAACCATCTTTGATTAACGAGCTAGTCTAGTAGAGGCTTACTAGGGACACGGTGTTTTGTCTATGTATCCACACATGTATCAAGTTTCAGGTTAATACAATTCTAGCATGGATAATAAACATTTATCATGATATGAGGAAATATAAAATAACAACTTTATTATTCCCTCTGGGGCATATTTTCTTCAATCTCCCACTTGCACTGGAGTCAATAATATAGTTCACATCGCCATGTGATTTAACACCAATAGTTCACATCACCATGTGATTAACACCCATAGTTCACATCGCCATGTGACCAACACCCAAAGGGTTTACTAGAGTCAGTAATCTAGTTCACAGCGCCATGTGATTAACACCCAAAGAGTACTAAGGTGTGGTCATGTTTTGCTTGTGAGAGAGGTTTAGTCAACGGGTCTGCCACATTCAGATCCTTGTGTATTTTGCAAATTTCTATGTCTACAATCCTCTGCACGAAGCTACTCTATCTAAATGCTCCCACTTTCAATATGTATCCAGACCGAGACTCAGAGTCATCCAGATTGGTGTCAAAGCTTGCATTGACGTAACTCTTTACGACAAACTCTTTATCGCCTCCATAACCGAGAAATATTTCCTTAGTCCTCTAAGGATAATTTTGACCGCGGTCTAGTGATCTACTCCTAGATCACTATTGTACTCCCTTGCCAAACTCATGGCAAGGTATACAATAGGTCTGGTACACAGCATGGCATACTTTATAGAACCTATGGCTGAGGCATAGGGAATGACTTTCATTATCTCTCTATCTTCTGTCGTGGTCAGGCTTTGAGTCTTACTCAACTTCACACCTTGCAACTCAGGCAAGAACTCCTTCTTTGACTGATCCATTTTGAACTCCTTCAAAATCTTATCAAGGTATGTACTCATCGAAAGTATTATCAAGCAACTTGATCTATATTTATAGATCTTGATGCCCAATATGTAAGTAGTTTCACCGAGGTCTTTCTTTTAAAAACTCCTTTCAAACACTCCTTTATTATTTCCTGAAAATTCTACATCATTTCCGATCAACAATATGTCATTCACATATACTTATCAGAAAGGCTGTAGTGCTCCCACTCACTTTCTTGTAAATACAGACTTCACCCCAAGTCTGTATAAAACTATATGCTTTGATCAACTCATCAAAGCGTATATTCCAACTCTGAGATGCTTGCACCAGTCCATAGATGGATCGCTGGAGCTTGCACACATTGTTAGCACCTTTAGGATTGAGAAAACCTTATGGTTGCATCATATACAACTCTTCTTTAATAAATCCATTAAGGAATGCAGTTTTGACATCCATTTGCCAGATTTCATAAAATGCGGCAATTGCTAACATGATGCGGACAGACTTTAAGCATGATACGAGTGATAAAATCTCATCGTAGTCAACACCTTGAACTTGTCAAAAACCTTTTGCGACAATTCGAGCTTTTTAGATAGTAACACTACTATAAGCGTCCGTCTTCCTCTTAAAAATCCATTTATTCTCAATGGCTCGTCGATCATCGGGCAAGTCAATCAAAGTCCATAGTTTGTTCTCATACATGGATCCTATCTCAGATTTCATGGCCTCAAGCCATTTATCAGAATCTGGGCTGATCATCGCTTCCTCATAGTTCATAGGTTTGTCATGGTCTAGTAACATGACTTCCAGAACAGGATTATCGTGCCACTCTGGTGCGGAACATGCTCTGCTTGATCTATGAGGTTCGGTAGTAACTTGATCCAAAGTTTCATGATCATTATCATTAGCTTCCTCACTAGTTGGTGCAGGCATCACGGGAACGATTTTCTGTGATGAGCTACTTTCCAATTCGAGAGAAGGTACAATTACCTCATCAAGTACTACTTTCCTCCCACTCACTTCTTTCAAGAGAAACTCCTCTAGAAAGGATCCATTCTTAGCAACAAAGATCTTGCCTTCGGATTTGTGATAGAAGGTGTACCCAACAGTTTCTTTTGGGTATCCTATGAAGACACACTTCTCCGATTTGGGTTCGAGCTTATCAAGCTGAAGCTTTTTCACAAAGCACCGCAACCCCAAACTTTAAGAAACGACAGCTTAGGTTTCTTGCTAAACCACAGTTCATACAGTGTCGTCTCAACGGATTTAGACGGTTCCCTATTTAATGTGAATGCAGTTGTTTCTAATGCATAACCACAAAATGATAGTGGTAAATTGGTAAGAGACATCATAGATCGCACCATATCTAATAAAGTACGGTTACGATGTTCGGACACACCATTATGTTGTGGTGTTCCAGGTGGCGTGAGTTGTGAAACTAGTCCACATTATTTTAAATGAAGGCCAAACTCGTAACTCAAATATTTGCCTCCGCGATCAGATCGTAGAAACTTTATTTTTCTTCTTACAATGATTCTCCATTTCACTCTGAAATTCTTTGAACTTTTCAAATGTTTCAGACTTGTGTTTCATTAAGTAGATATACCCATATTTGCTCAAATCATCTGTGAAGGTTAGAAAATAATGATACCCGCCGCGAGCCTCAACACTCATCGGACCGCATACATCGGTATGTATTATTTCCAATAAGTCAGTGGCTCCCACCATTGTTCCGGAGAACGGAGTTTTAGTCATCTTGCCCATGAGGCATGGTTCGCAAGTATCAAATGATTCATAATCAAGTGATTCCAAAAATCCATCCATATGGAGTTTCTTCATGCGCTTTACACCAATATGACCTAAACGGCAGTGCCACAAATATGTTGTACCATCATTATCAACTTTGTATCTTTTGGCATCAATATTATGAATATGTGTATCACTACGATCGAGATTCAATAAACCATTTACATTGGGTGTATGACCATAGACGGTTTTATTCATGTAAACAGAACAACAATTATTCTCCGACTTAAATAAATAACTGTGTCGCAATAAACATGATTCAATCATATTCATGCTCAACGCAAACACCAAATAACATTTATTTTGGTCCAACACTAATCTCGAAGGTAGAGGGAGTGTGCGATGGTGATCTTATCAACCTTGGAATCACTTCCAACACATATCGTCACCTCGCCCTTAACTAGTCCGTGTTCATTTTGAAATTCCGGTTTCAAGTTACCAATCTTGGCAACTGAACCGGTATCAAATACCCTGGGTTACTATGAACACTAGTAAAGTACACATCGATAACATGTATATCAAATATACCTTTGTTCACTTTGCCATCCTTCTTATCCGCCAAGTATTTGGGGTGGTTCCGCTTCAAGTGACCATTCCCTTTGCAGTAGAAGCACTCAGCTTCAGGCTTAGGTCTAGCTTTGGGTTTCTTCACGGGAGTGGAAACTTGCTTGCCATTCTTTCTTGAAGTTCCCTTTCTTTTCCTTTGCCCATTTTCTTAAAACTAGTGGTCTTGTTAGCCATCAACACTTGATGCTCTTTCTTGATTTCTACCTTCGCCGATTTTAGCATCACGAAGAGCTCGGGAATCGTTTTCGTCGTCCCTTGCATATTATAGTTCATCACAAAGTTCCAGTAACTTGGTGATAGTGACTAGAGAACTCTGTCAATCACTATCTTATCTGGAAGATTAACTCCCACTTGATTCAAGTGATTGTAGTACCCAGACATTTTGAGCACAAGCTCACTGTTTGAGCTATTCTCCTCAATCTTGTAGGCATAGTACTTGTCAGAGGTCTCATACCTCTCGACTCGGGCATGAGTCTGAAATACCAATTTCAGCTCTTGGAACATTTTATATGCTCTGTGGTGTTCAAAACATTTTTGAAGTCCCGGTTCTAAGCCGTAGAGCATGCTGCACTAAACTATCAAGTAGTCATCATACTGAGCTTGCCAAACGTTCATAACGTCTCTATCTGCTCCTGCAATAGGTCTGTCACCTAGCGGTGCATCAAGGACATAATTCTTCTGTGCAGCAATGAGGATAATCCTCGGATCACGGACCTAGTCCGCATCATTGCTACTATCATCTTTCAACTTATTTTTCTCTAGGAACATATCAAAAAATAAACGGAGAGCTACATCGCAAGCTATTGATCTACAACATAGATATGCAAATACTATAAGGACTAAGTTTCATGATAAATTAGGTTCAATTAATCTTATTACTTAAGAACTCCCACTTAGATAGACATCCCTCAAATCATCTAAATGATACATGATCCAAATCAACTAAACCATGTCCGATTATCACGTTAGATGGAGTAGTCATCAATGGTGAACATCTCTATGTTGATCATATCTACTATATGATTCACATTCGACCTTTCGGTCTCTAGTGTTCCGAGGCCATGTCTGTAGATGCTAGGGTCGTCAAGTTTAACCCAAGTATTCCGCATGTGCAAAACTATCTTGCACCCGTTGTATGTGAACGTAGAGCCTATCACACCCGATCATCACGTGGTGTCTCAGCACGAAGAACTTTCACAACGGTGCATAATCAGGGAGAACACTTATACCTTGAAATTTAGTTAAGGGGTCATCTTATAATGCTACTACCGTACTAAGCAAAATAAGATGCATAAAAGATAAACATCACATGCAATCAAAATATGTGACATGATATGGCCATCGTCATCTTGTGACTTTGATCTCCATCTCCAAAGCGCCGTCATGATCTCCATCGTCACCGGCTTGACACCTTAATCTCCATCGCAGCGTCATGGTCGTCTCGCCAACTATTGCTTCTACAATTATCGCTAACGCATAGTGATAAAGCAAAGCAATTACATGGCGTTTGCATTACATACAATAAAGCGACAACCATAAGGCTCCTGCCAGTTGCCGATAACTTTTACAAAATATGATCATCTCATACAACAACGTCTATCACATCATGTCTTGACCATATCACATCACAACATGCCCTGCAAAAACAAGTTAGACGTCCTCTACTTTGTTGTTGGAAGTTTTACGTGGCTGCTACAGGCTTCTAGTAAGAACCGTTCTTACCTATGCATCAAAACCACAACGATGTTTCGTCAAGTTTGCTATTTTAACCTTCAGCAAGGATCGGTCGTAGTCAAATTCGATTCAACTAAAGTTGGAGAAACAGACACCCGCCGGCCATCTTTATGCAAAACTAGTTGCATGTCTGTCGGTGGAACCGGTCTCATGAACGTGGTCATGTAAGGTTGGTCCAGGCCGCTTCATCCAACAATACCGCTGAATCAAAATAAGACGTTGGTGGTAAGTAGTATGACTATAACTGCCCACAAGTCTTTGTGTTCTACTCGTGCATATCATCTATGCATAGACCTGGCTCGGATGCCACTGTTGGGGAACGTAGCATGCAATTTCCAAAAAAACTCCTATGCTCACGCAAGATTTATCTAGGAGATGCATAGCAACGAGTGGGGGAGAGTGTGTCTACATACCCTCGTAAACCGAAAGCAGAAGCGTTTGACAACGCGATTGATGTAGTCGAACTTCTTCTCGTTCTGACCGATCAAGCACTAAATGTACGACACCTCCAAGTTCTGCACACGTTCAGCTCGATGACGTCCCTCGAACTCTTGATCCAGCAAAGTGTCTAGGGAGAGTTCTGCCAGCACGACAATGTGGTGACGGTGATGGTGAAGTAATCCGCGCAGGGCGTCGCCTAAGCACTACGTGAATATGGCTGGAGGCATAAACTATGGAGGGAGGCGCCGCACACGGCTAATAGCTGTTGATTGTGTGTTCTAGCAGTGTGTGTGTGTGTATTGGAGGGAGGAGAGGCAGCCAAGGGGGCGCCCCAAGTAGGAGGAATCCTACTTGGGGTCCTTCCAATTCGGCCTCCCCCCTTTTCTATTCCTATTCAGAGTAGGAAGGGAAGAGGGGGAAGGGGAATCCTATTCCCTTTTTCCTTCCCGTCTTCCCCTTTCCTTCTCCAATTTGTCCAGCCCATATGGGGGGCGCACCAGCCCCTTTGTGTCTGGTGTGTTTTCCCTCTTGGCCCATAAGGTCCATATCTTTTGCCGGGGGTGTCCGGAACCCCTTCCGGTGACCCGATTATGTACTCGGTACCCCCAGAACACTTCCGGTGTCCGAATACCATCGTCCAATATATGAATCTTTACCTCTCTACCATTTAAAGACTCCTCGGCATGTTCATGATCTCATCCGGGACTCCGAACAATATTCAGTCGCCAAATCACATAACTCATATAATACAAAACCGTCGTCGAACGTTAAGCGTGCGGACCCTACGGGTTCGAGAACTATGTAGACATGACCGAGACTCCTCTCCGGTCAGTAACCAATAGCGTAACATGGATGCTCATATTGGCTCCCACATATTCTACGAAGATCTTTATCGTTCGAATTGTAATGACAACATACGTTATTCCCTTTGTCATCGGTATGTTACTTGCCCGAGATTCGATCGTCTGTATCTTCAGACCTAGTTCAATCTCGTTACCGGCAAGTCTCTTTACTCGTTCAGTAATGCATCATGCATCCCACAATTAACTCATTAGTCATATTGCTTGCAAGGCTTATTATGATGTGCATTACCGAGAGGGCCTAGAGATACCTCTTCGATACTCAGAGTGACAAATCCTAATCTCGATCTATGCCAACCCAACAAACACCTTCGGATATACCTGTAGAGCATCTTTATAATCACCCAGTTATGTTGTGACGTTTGATATCACACAAGGTATTCCTCCGGTATCCGGGAGTTGCATAATCTCGTAGTCGAAGGAATATGTAATACTCTTTTGCGGTGTGTTTGCCGAGATCTGATGAATTGTGATTTATGATCAGCTTACCTATGAATATTATTTGAATCTTCTCTGAATTCTTATATGCATGATTTGATATATTTGTAATTCTCTTCGAACTATCGGTTTAGTTTGGCCAAGTAGATCGGTTTTCCTTGCAATGGGAGAAGTGCTTAATTTTGGGTTCAATCTTGCGGTATCCTTTCCCAGTGATAGTAGGGGCAGCAAGGCACGTATTGGATTGTTGTCACCGAGGATAAAAAGATGGGGTTTACATCATATTGCTTGAGTTTATTCATCTACATCATATCATCTTACTTAATGCGTTACTATGTTCTTCATGAACTTAATACTCTAGATGCACGCAGGAGTCGGTCGATGTGTGGAGTAATAGTAGTAGATGCAGAATCGTTTCGGTCTACTTGACACGGATGTGATGCCTATATTTCATAATCATTGCCTTAGATATCACCATAACTTTGCGCTTTTCTATCAATTGCTCGACAGTAATTTGTTTATCCACCGTATTATTTGCTATCTTGAGAGAAGCCTCTAGTGAAACCTATGGCCCTGGGTCTATTTTCCATCATACTAGTTTTCGATCTTCTATTTTCCATCATACTAGTTTCCGATCTATTATTTTGCAATCTTTTACTTTCCAATCTATAAACAAAAAAAGACCAAAAATATTTACTTTATCTTTTGTTTAGTTTTATCTATCTTCATCAGATCTCACTTTTCCAAGTAACCGTGAAGGGATTGACAACCCCTTTATCGCATTGGGTGCAAGTTGTTTGATTGTTTGTGCAGGTATTGATGATTTGTGCGTTGTCTCCTACTGGATTGATACCTTAGTTCTCTAACTGAGGGAAATACTTATCTCTACTTTGCTGCATCACCCTTTCCTCTTCAAGGGAAAACCAACGCAGGCTCAAGAAGTAGCACCGGCGAAAGCGACGAAGTCCACCGACTCCATGGCGGCGGCGGGCGATGGGGCAGTAGCGACAACCGTCATCGCGGATCAGGCGAAGGAAGAAGGGAACGAGGCCTGACATCTCACCGGCGAGTCTCGATCTCTTCCTCTTTTCTGTTGTTTCACTCTCTGGTAGTTCTACGTGTGTGATAACATGTTTGAAGTGAAATGGAAACTTCTATATTGATTTGATCGTTACTGTCCGAACAAACGCGACACTTGAGAGGGATGTGTCGGTTCGGAGAAGGGAGAGAGAAGCATCAGCTGCATAGGCAAACCGCACGACGGTTATGGACAAGGGGAGATTCTCCACTAATGACATGTGCTAATTCATCACAACATCCACAGCCACTGGCTTACATAGTCTTACAGCTCGGCAATGGAGATTGATAGCAAATTACACTGAAAGTAAAACACAGTATCAACGGCAAGCGAAATGCTAGAGGATAACTAAAGAGATGAGCGTAGCCGTTGGATGAGATCCCCTGCCACCCGCCGTTAGATCTTGGTAACTCGGCTGGAGGTGTCGGTGGGCTTCAGATACAGGTCTGGTTGAGACTTGCATGCTGGCAGACGAGGCCACATGTTTTTTTAACACAGTACAGACGCAAGCTTTAATATAAACACACATACACTCACCTCTATGAACGCACACATGCACACTCTATCTTTATAAGCACCATCGAAAAACTGAGCAGGCATATCGTCTTAAGATTTTACGAAGTCATGCCTCGTGATCAACGAAAACATCTCCTTTCAATGAAAGCGTATCACCGGAAATCCTGAAATAAATTCATAATAAATGTGAGCATCAGAATTTAAACCCTGGTAAGCTAGGGATACCATTGTCTACCAAAAGTCCACCGGAAGAGGCCACATGTTGAGGTAGTATACGTGGTCTCCTATGATGTGTCATGTCGGCCGCTCAGACCCCTCCCAATGCATTAGTGCTAAAGTGGGGTGCTAAATGCATTAAGATGCTTAGCAACTAATGTCCCCAATGCATCGGTGCTTAGGTTTTGTTGCTAAGTCTCCTCTATTTAATTGTTTAATAATAAAACCCCTTCATGTATTGGTTGGTAATCTTTTTGTCCAGGTCCACGTTCTTAGCATTGGTTCTTATTAGGATCACTATAATGCTTTCTCTCCTCTTTAATTGCTTTGCCACATCATATTTCTATCTATATGGCACCCTTAGCACATGTACACCATGAAGCACTCGGAAGGGCTTCAGATGCAGGGCCTTTGGAGGGTAGTACTAGCAGGGACTGGGATCAGGTGACTTGCCCACTCGCAGTCACGCCATAACATGCGGCTATCAATCCAGCGTCCATTCAATATCCAATGGAAGGGATTGATCCATGAGAAACCAGCCAACACTTGGCAATTTTTACGCACACAATTGTAGTTTTACGTGTACATGCAACAAGCTACTGTATGCACTAAGTGCTCTCCACGGTACAAATACATTTAGAATAATTACTAGTACACACTCCGTCCCAAAATTCTTGTCTTAGATTAGTCTAGATACGAATGTATTTAATACTAAAACATGACTTAATACATCCGTATTTAGACAAATATAAGACAAGAATTTTGAGATAAAGGGAGTAGTAATTATGGATAAATTTTAATAGCAACAACTAGACTAAACGTACACATGCCCTATGATTAACAAGTTCTATATATTATATTGCAAAGTTTTTTATATTATATTTAAACCGATTCATTTTAACAAGTTCAATTATTAAAAAAACTAAACTAAAACTAAGCGAGGTACCAGACAGTGACCTCGTTCGCATGAACGTCGTCGTTGGTAGCACATTGGTCGTTGTTCGCGCCGTCGCTATCGCCGTCGGAGGGCGGCAGCGGCACCGCGCAGATGTCTTCGCGGTGGTCCGGGACCGGCCCTCTGCCCAGGTTAGCGCGAGGTCTGGTCCGACACCACCCAGTCTGGCACGATGTCTATCTGTCACACCCTCGATGCGACTATAGCTCCCACGTGTCGAGGCACGACTTAGAGACATAATCGCGTTGAAGGCATATGTCGCAAGTTAGGCAATCTTCACAACATCCCATGTAATATAGATAATAAAAGGGGAGATAACATAGTTGGCTTACACTCGCCACGTCAATCAAGTACATAAATAACATTACATCATCCAAACACTCATGGCCCGACTACGGCGCCAAAATAAAAGATAACCCAACATGCGACACGGTCCCGATCACCCCCAACTGGGCACCACTACTGATCATCATGAAAGGAAACATAGTAACGTTGAGAGTCCTCGTCGAACTCCCACTTGAGCTTGAGCGCGTCACCTGGAGCGGAATCATTAGGCCCTACATCTGGTGTAATAGTAATCTGTGAGCCACAGGGACTCAGCAATCTCGCACCCTCGCGATCAAGACTATTTAAGCTTATAGGCAAGGCAAGGTAAATATGTGGAGATGCAGCAAGCCACTAGCAAATATGGTGGCTATCCTGTTCGCAAAAGCGAGCGAGAAGAGGAGGCAAAGCGCGAGCGAGAAACTAGAGAACAACCTGCGCAAGCATTACTCCAACACCGTGTCCACTTCCCGGACTCCCCGAGAAGAGGCCATCACGGCAACACACTCAGTTGATTCATTTTAATTAAATTAAGGTTCAAGTTATCTACAACCGGACATTAACAAATTCCCATCTGCCCATAACCGCGGGCACGGCTTTCGAAAGTTTAAATCCTTGCAGGGGAGTCCCAACTTAGCCCATGACAAGCTCTCATGGTCAACGAAGGAATAGACCTCCTCCCAAGACGTTCCGATCAGACTCGGTATCTCGGTTTTTCAAGACACTTCAACAGGTTAAAACAAGACCAGCAACACCGCCTGAATGTGCCGACAAATCCTGATACGAGCTGCAATATCTCGTTCTCAGGGCACACTCAGATAGGTCAAGCTACGAGTAAAACCAACCCTCGAGTTTCCTCGAGGTGGCCCCGCAGGCTGCCTGGTTCGGACCAACACTCAGAGGAGCACTGGCCCGGGGGGGTTTAAAATAAGATGACCCTCGGGCTCCGGAAACCCAAGGGAAAAGAGGCTAGGTGGAAAATGGTAAAACCAAGGTTGGGCATTGCTGGAAAAGCTTTAATCAAGGCGAACTATCAAGGGGTTCCCATTATAACCCAACCGCGTAAGGAACGCAAAATCTGGGAACATAACACCGATATGACGGAAACTAGGGAGGCAAGAGTGGAACAAAACACTAGGCGAGAGGCCGAGCCTTCCACCCTTTTCCAAGTATATAGATGCATTAAGATAACATGGCAATATAATGATATCCCAACAAGTAAATAAATGTTCCAACAAGGAACAGCCTTCAATCTTCACCTGCAACTAGCAACGCTATAAGAGGGGCTGAGCTAAGCGGTAACATAGCCAATCAACGGTTTGCTAGGACATGGTGGGTTAGAGGTTTGACATGGCAATTTGGGAGGCTTGAAAGCAAGTGGTAGGTATCGTAGCATTGGCATAGCAAAAGAGCGAGCAATCTAGCAAAGCAAAGATAGTAGTGATTTCGAGGGTATGATCATCTTGCCTGCACAGTTGTCAGAGTTGACTGGATCCTCGAAAGTAACTCAACGGGCTCCTCGTTAGAGAACTCGTCTCCCGGCTCTACCCAAACAAGACAAACAAGCAACAAGGACACAATCAACCACGTGCAAGGAACAAACAAAATGATGCAAAGATGGTATGCTATGCGGGATGCAATATGCAAGATTGACAAGGAACGCATGATCCTGGCCTCGACTTGGGAATCCAAGTGTGCACTGGAAAGATGAGATGAAATCGCTTGAAAACGATACAACGAACGCCGGAATCGGCATTACGGTTTGGAAATGGCAAGCGATTCAAATATGACCACGGTCTGCGATTTACAGCAAGTTGCCATCTAAATGCAATGAGATGAACGAGCTAAAGCACCCAAACATGACAACAAAATACATGGCAGGGATGCATTCAAGATGCTTAACAAAAGTCTAGCACTGAGCTACGGCCAAATCATCCATTAACAGGTTCAAACAAGCATGGCAAAAATGCATATGGCAAACAGATTTCAGACTTAGTGAAATTAACACTTGTCTGGAATTTCAGATCAGTAGCACTCTTCAGAGCAACAAAACTACATGCCACAGGACCTGAACATGGCAAAGTAAAGCATGGCATGGAGCTACTCAAAGAGCTTAACAAAAGTTCCTTAGTGATCTTGAGCCAAAAGGTAACAGAAAATACAATTGCAAGCATGTGAACATGGCAAAAACATAATCAGTTCTCAGACTTGGTGAAAACTGGAGCATGCTGAAAACAGATATCAAGTAGGCATGTTTACGAGCTCGATGCACTCACTACGGAGCAAGTCATGATAATCTAAGCATACACCCATAAAGAATACACAAAATGCAAGCTATACATGGCAAGAACAATAGCATAACATGCACGGATCAACTACAACATCATCGGCAAAATCGCTAAGAAGTAGACAGTCTGCCCAGATTCACAAAGTAGCAAAAGTAGAGCTTGATTGACTCAAGCTAGGGTGCTCCATAATTGCAAACAAAGGCATGGATGGATAGAGCACTACAAGAATAACAAAATATCCTTACTGATCATCCTCAAAAGAGGCACGGATCACTAGGAAACAACATGAACATATGACCATATGAGATAAACAGCTCAAGGACTTAGTGGAAATGCTAAGTCCCTGAAATTAGCTTTACCAAGTGCCTCACTTTGCAAGCTTGTGCTAGTCACCACACACATCACAAAAATATATGGGTTGCACCTCTGGAAAGATGACAAAACCCTTAACAAAACATATGTAGAACTCATGGGCAAATATCTAAACGGAGTAGCAGATCTGGCAATTATCTCAAGTAGCACTCTTCTAACAGCATTTCGGGCATCAAGATGAACTCAAATGAAAATGATGCAATGGAATGAAATGATGTGCTCTCTGAGATGAACATTTTGATATGCTACACGCCCAAAACGGAGCTACAGACGCAAAGTTACGGCATGATGAACATGGGCACTTGAAACTGAAAAAAACACGGGGACTTAGTAGAATTTCGACCTCCGGATCTAGGGTTTGACCCGGGCACGCAAAACGAGGCGGTGGCGCTGCTCGCCGGAGATGACGAAGACGGCGGCCGGCGAGGTCGGGGTCGCCGGATCCGGTCGCTCCTCGACCGGATCTGGCCGGAGGAGGGAGGCGCCGGCGGGGGCGGCGCGCTGCGGCGGTTTGCACGGCGGCGGCGGGGACCCGCGGTGGCGCGGCGGCCGGTGGACGCCGGGCGGCGGCGGCTCGTGCGCCGGCGCGGAGAAGGAGGCGGCGGGCGGTGCGCTCGGGCGGCGGGGAGGCGCCCTGGCGCGGCGGCGGCGGCGGATGGCTTCGGGCCGCGGGGGCCCCGGCTGGGCCGAGCGGGCTGGCGGGGATGTGGTCACGGGGGTGCCACGTGGCAGCTCCCGGTTGGTCCGGGCGAGCGGCGGACAGTGTCCGGCGCCGGGCGGACGTGTCCGGCGCGCGGAGGAATGGGGAGACTAGGGTTTCGCCCGAATTTTTGGAGGAGTGCACATATTTATGGGTAGAGGGAGCTAGGAGAGTCCAAATGAGGTGCGGTTTTCGGCCACGCGATCGTGATCAAACGCTCTAGATGATGGAGTAGGTTTAGGTTGGTTTTGGGCCAAATTGGAGGGGCATTGGGCTGCAACACACACGAGGCCTTCTCGGTCCCTCGGTTAACCTTTGGAGTATCAAACGAAGTCCAAATGGTACGAAACTTGACAGGCGGTCTACCGGTAGTAAACCAAGGCCGCTTGGCAAGTCTCAGTCCAATCCGGAAATGTTTAATCCTCACACACGAAAGAAAGGGTAGAAATGACCACCAGAGGAGAACGAAGCACCGGAATGCAAAACGGACAACGGGAAAAATGCTCGAATGCATGAGATAAGCACGTATGCAAATGCAGTGCACATGATGACATGATATGAGATGCATGACAACGATAACAACACACGGAGACAAAAACCCGAACCCGAGAAAATAAAATAACTTAACGCAGGAAACGGCAAGAGTTGGAGTACAAATTGGGAAATTCATATCCGAGGTGTTACAACACTCCACCACTTCGAAAGGATCTCGTCCCGAGATCTAGGACTGAAAGAACACCGGGTACTCAGAACGGAGGTGATCCTCGTGTTCCCAGGTAGCTTCACGGTCAGAATGATGTGACCACTTGACTTTGAGAAATTTGATTGACTTATTGCGAGTCTTGCATTCAGTCTCTTCAAGAATAGCAACTGGGTGCTCACGATAAGAGAGATCTTCTTGGAGCTCAATGTCCTCGAAGTTGACGGTGCGGTCAGGCATCTTGAAGCACTTTCGAAGCTGAGAGACATGGAACACGTCATGAACATTTGCAAAGTTTGAAGGAAGCTAGAGTTGATAGGCGAGGTCTCCTCTCTTGCTGACAATTTTAAAAGGTCCCACGTATCTGGGGGCAAGCTTCCCTTTGAAACCGAAGCGACGAGTACCTTTCATAGGAGAGACGCGGAGGTAAACATGATCTCCGATCTCGAAAGCCAAATCACGGTGCTTACTATCATAGTAGCTCTTCTGGCGGGATTGGGCTGCTTTGAGGTTATCTCGAATGACTTTGCACATTTCCTCTGCCTCTGTGATTAAGTCATTACCCAAAAGCTGACGTTCACCGGTTTCAGACTAGTTGAGAGGGGTACGGCAGTTCCTGCCATACAGAATTTCAAATGGGGCCTTGCCCGAACTTGCTTGAAAACTGTTGTTGTAGTAGAATTCAGCATAAGGAAGACAATCCTCCCACTCCATGCCGAAGGAGATCACACAAGCCCTGAGCATATCTTCAAGAATCTGGTTGACACGCTCGACTTGACCGCTAGTTTGAGGATGGAAAGCTGTGCTGAAGCGGATGTTGGTGCCCATGGCCTTCTGAAAAGAATACCAAAACTTGGATGTAAAGATGCTGCCACGGTCTGAAGAGATCACCTGAGGAATACCGTGCAGAGAGACAATCCGAGAGGTATAGAGTTCCGCCAAATGAGCTGCAGTGATTGACTCTTTGATAGGCAGAAAGTGAGCCACTTTAGTGAGTTTGTCGATGACAACGAATATAGCATCATTGCCACGCTTGGACTTTGGAAATCCAGTCACGAAGTCCATCTCAATGTGGTCAAACTTCCATTCTGGAATGGCAAGAGGTTGGAGGAGACCAGTTGGCCTTTGGTGTTCTGCCTTCACTCTTCTGCAGACATCACATTCATTCACGAATTGAACAATCTCGCGCTTCATTCGAGTCCACCAATAAGCCTGCTTGAGGTCCTGATACATCTTCATGCTCCCAAGGTGGATGGAGAGGAGAGAATTGTGAGCCTCGTTCATGATCACTTTACGGAGGTCACCTTTGGGTACAACAATACGATCCTCGAAGAAGAGAGTATCCTTGTCGTCAAGGCGGTAGCACTTGTACGGGCTGACTCTTGGCAATCCCAATCTTCACCTTTTTCACCATGGCATCAAGAAGCTGAGCTTGGCGAATCTGGTCTTCCAAGGTAGGAGAGACTTGAAGGTTGGCGAGGAAACCTTGAGGAACAATTTGTAGATTAAGTTTGCGGAAAGCTTCACAAAGCTCGGGTTGATAAGGCTTAAGAATCAGACTGTTGCAATAAGCCTTTCTACTCAATGCGTCAGCAATCACATTGGCCTTGCCTGGAGTATACTCGATACTCGGATTATACTCTTGAATCATTTCGACCCATCGAGTTTGCCTGAGGTTGAGATTAGGCTGAGTGAAGATGTACTTGAGACTCTTGTGATCAGTGAAAATGTCCACCTTTCTTCCCAATAAGAGATGTCTCCATGTCAAAAGAGCATGCACAAATGCCGCCAACTCAAGATCATGAGTGGGGTAGTTCTTCTCATTGGGCTTTAACTGGCGAGATGTATAAGCAACAACTTTCTTCTCTTGCATCAATACTGCGCCAAGACATTGGAGAGAGGCATCACAAAAGACCTCGTACGGCTTGGATTCATCAGGCGGAGTCAGAACTGGAGCAGTGATCAATTTCTCTTTCCAAGTGTCGAAAGCAATGTCACACTCCGGAGACCAAGTGTTGCAGTTCTGGAATACCTGAGTCTAGTACGCCGACATCGAAAATCTCTTTTATGCATTTCGTTGGTGAGATAACCTCGACGCCACCCAATACTGGGGCGGGAGTTCGGGAGTATCGCCATAACTTGTATAACGGATGCTTTTCGAAGGTTGAGGTAGATGGTTTCCGAAGGTTTCTTGGTTATGTGTTGAAGGATGGATACAGCTGGATGTAGGAATTGCTAGTTTGGGTGAGATATTATGCTTCCCCTGTATCCCCAACACCTGATTGCATAACCGGAAAGGTTCGGGAGTTTCATAGGTGGGAATTCTTGTAGCTCTAGTTCTTCTTCCACGAATATTGGTTTGAGATTGGGATTTCTTACCGATTATTCATTCTTGATCCATACCTTGTTGATTTATTTCTCTACCTTAATTCTACGTGACTTCTCAATTTATGGATATGTGACCATTTCAAGAGGAATGCATTCGTTCATTTTGTTCGGATGTGAAGACTATATGTTGCAATTTTCATTCCGTTGGATTCAGCTTCAATATTTGTCTGTCAATGTGCTAATGGTGGTCACCCTCTTCAGGATGGCTCCTCCAACATGCATGACTCCGAATCCTGATCCGCCACCACCTCCACCTCCTCCAGAGGCATGGCAAGCTGTGATGGCCACAACCAATGCAAACACACAGTTGATCATGCAAATTCTTCAAGAGCGCAACCAAGGGAATCAAGGCAGCAATCAGAGTCACTTTGCTACACTCAACCAGTTCCTTGCTAACGGGCCAAAGACTTTCAGCAATTGTGTTGAGGCAACCGATGCTGACGATTGGATAGTGGATCTGTGCAAGCATTTCGAGTGCAGTAACGTCAGGCCTGAGGACTTTGTCAAGTTCGCTTCCTTCCAACTCAAAGATCAAGCTGCAAAATGGTTCCAGCAGTACAAGGATTTCATAGGTGGACGTGTTATCACTTGGGATGATTTCCGTCGAGATTTCCGAGCTCATCATATTCCCCAGAGCATGGTTGAAAGCAAGCGTGAGGAATTCCGCAACCTGAAGCAAGGCTCTTTGTCTGTCTATGACTACAACAAGTTGTTTCAGAAGCTCGCCCGCTTTCCCAAGCAGGATGTCCCTGATGAGAAGAGCATGATATACCAGTTCAGGGGTGGTCTCAGAGAAGAAATCCAGCTAGCTCTTGTTCTCTTCGAGCCCTTGAGATACGATGAGTTCTACAACATGGCACTGAAGCAAGAGGCTGCTCAGTTGAGGTGTGATGCTTCCAAGAAGTGAGTTAGAGATGTTACTCCTTCTTCCTCTACTCAAGTGGTCAAGCAGCAGAAGTTTTGGCTTCCTCCTCCTCCGTTCCATCAGCCGTATCAGCAGAAGAGCAAAGGTGGCAGTGGTTCTTCCCACCCACCCAACCCTGGCTTTCAGAACAAGACTTCGTCTGAAGCTCCAAGATCGAGTGCTCCATATCACCGTCCGCTTTCAGAGGTCACGTGCAACAAGTGCCAACAGAAGGGTCACTATGCCAACAAGTGTTTCAACCAGAGGCGTCTTCCTCCTCCTCCTCCTGTCAGATCGGCAAGTACAGCTGTGGTCAAGCATAACCCCAAGTCCGCCAAGGTCAACTTGATGAATGCAGCTCAGGCAGAGGACTCGTCAGATGTGATCATGGGTAACCTTCCTGTTAATGATATTCTAGCTAAAGTTCTTTTTGACACTGGTGCATCGCATTGCTTCATCTCGAGACCGTTTACAAATAGGCATGAATTGGTTTCGCAAGTTTTTCCTAGTCCTTTAGCAGTTGTCTCTCCCGGTAAGCGCATGCAGGCTAACTCCATCGTTCCGGATGTTTCTATCACCTTGGGTGACTACAAGTTTCTGGCTTCTCCAATGGTTCTCGGTGACTCGGATATTGATCTTATTCTCGGAATGGATTGGCTTTCTAAGCACAAGGCTCAGCTTGATTTTGCAGCCAGGCAGATTCAATTGACTCATTCGTCTGAGGATGTAATTGTCTTTGCCGCTCGTGATGATACCATTCGTGTGTTTTCTCTCAATGAGAAGGGTGAATTGGATGCCATCTCTCAAATTCCAGTCGTTTGCGAATACCAAGACGTCTTTCCAGAAGAGCTCCCAGGAATGCCTCCGCACCGGCCAGTTGAATTCGTTATTGATCTTGAGCCTGGCACGGAACCTGTGTGCAAGCGTCCTTACAAGCTCGGGCCTGAAGAGTTGAAGGAGCTGAAGAAGCAACTCGATATTCAAGAGAAAATGGGTCTCATCCGGCCTAGTTCTTCTCCGTGGGGTTGTGGTGTTCTTTTTGTGAAGAAGAAGGATGGAACGGACCGACTTTGTGTTGATTACCGTCCAGTGAACAAGAAGACCATCAAGAACAAATACCCACTTCCCAACATCAATGAGCTGTTCGAACAACTCAAAGGTGCCCAAGTATTCTCCAAGCTTGATCTCCCTATGGGTTATCACCAGATTCGCATTCGTGAAGAAGATATTCCCAAGACAGCATTCAGAACAAGCTTTGGTTCATATGAATACACTGTCATGTCTTTTGGCCTCGCCAACGCTCCTCCGACGTTCTCTCGCATGATGAATTTCATCTTCAATGCCTACACCAATGACTTCGTTTTGGTCTATCTCGACGACATTCTGGTTTTCTCCAAGAACAAGGAAGATCATGCCAAGCACTTGCGTTTGGTTCTTGATAAGCTCAGAGAACATCAGTTCTATGCCAAGTTCTCCAAGTGTGAATTCTGGCTCGATGAGGTTCTTTATCTTGGTCATATCATCTCTGCCAAGGGCATTGCCGTGAATCCTGAGAAGGTGTCTGCAATTGTGAATTGGGAACCTCCTCAGAACGTGAAGCAACTCCGTAGCTTCCTCGGTCTCGCAAGCTATTGTCGAAGATTCGTTGAAAACTTTTCTAAGATCGCAAAGCCTCTCTCAAATCTTCTCCAGAAGCACGTCAAGTACGTTTGGTCTCCGGAGTGTGATATTGCTTTCAACACTTTGAAAGAGAAATTGATTACTGCTCCAGTTCTGACTCCGCCTGATGAATCCAAGCCATACGAGGTCTTTTGTGATGCCTCTCTCCAAGGTCTTGGCGCAGTATTGATGCAAGAGAAGAAAGTTGTTGCTTATACTTCTCGCCAGTTGAAGCCTAATGAGAAGAACTACCCCACTCATGATCTCGAGTTGGCGGCAGTTGTGCATGCTCTTTTGACTTGGAGACATCTTCTATTGGGAAGAAAAGTGGACATTTTCACTGATCACAAGAGTCTCAAGTACATATTCACTCAGCCTAATCTCAACCTCAGGCAAACTCGATGGGTCGAAATGATTCAAGAGTATAATCCGAGTATCGAGTATACTCCAGGCAAGGCCAATGTGATTGCTGACGCATTGAGCAGGAAAGCTTACTGCAACAGTCTGATTCTCAAGCCTTATCAACCCGAGCTTTGTGAAGCTTTCCGCAAACTTAATCTGCAAGTTGTTCCTCAAGGATTCCTCGCCAACCTTCTAGTCTCTCCTACCTTAGAAGACCAGATTCGCCAAGCTCAGCTTCTTGATGCTATGGTGAAAAAGGTGAAGATTGGGATTGCCAAGAGTCAACCCAAGTACAAGTGTTACCGCCTTGATGACAAGGACACTCTTTTCTTCGAGGATCGTATTGTTGTGCCCAAAGGTGAACTTCGTAAAGTGATCATGAACGAGGCTCACAATTCTCTCCTCTCCATCCACCCTGGGAGCACGAAGATGTATCAGGACCTCAAGCAAGCTTATTGGTGGACTCGAATGAAGCGCGAGATCGCTCAATTCGTGAATGAATGTGATGTCTGCAGAAGAGTGAAGGCAGAACACCAAAGGCCAGCTGGTCTCCTCCAACCTCTTGCCATTCCAGAATGGAAGTTTGACCACATTGAAATGGACTTCGTGACTGGGTTTCCAAAGTCCAAGAATGGCAATGATGCTATATTCGTTGTCATCGACAAACTCACCAAAGTGGCTCACTTTCTGCCTATCAAAGAGTCGATCACTGCAGCTCAATTGGCGGAACTCTATACCTCTCGAATTGTCTCTCTGCACGGTATTCCTCAAGTGATCTCTTCAGACCGTGGCACCATCTTTACCTCGAAGTTTTGGTATTCTTTTCAGAAGGCCATGGGCACTAACATCCGCTTCAGCACAGCTTTCCATCCTCAAACAAGCGGTCAAGTCGAGCGTGTCAACCAGATTCTTGAAGATATGCTCAGGGCGTGTGTGATCTCCTTCGGCATGAAGTGGGAGGATTGTCTTCCTTATGCTGAATTCTCCTACAACAAAAGTTTTCAAGCAAGTTCGGGCAAGGCCCCATTTGAAATTCTGTATGGCAGGAAGTGCCGTACCCCTCTCAACTGGTCCGAAACCGGTGAACGTCAGCTTTTGGGTAATGACTTAATCACAGAGGCAGAAGAAATGTGCAAAGTCATTCGAGATAACCTCAAAGCGGCCCAATCCTGCCAGAAGTGCTACTATGGTAGTAAGCACCGTGATTTGGCTTTCGAGATCGGAGATCATGTTTACCTCCACGTCTCTCCTATGAAAGGTACTCGTCGCTTCGGTATCAAAGGCAAGCTTGCCCCCAGATACGTGGGACCTTTCAAGATTGTCAGCAAGAGAGGTGACCTCGCCTATCAACTCGAGCTTCCTTCAAACTTTGCAAATGTTCATGACGTGTTCCATGTCTCTCAGCTTCGAAAGTGCTTCAAGACTCTTGACTGCACCGTCAACTTCGAGGACATTGAGCTCCAAGAAGATCTCTCTTATCGTGAGCACCCAGTTGCTATTCTTGAAGAGACTGAACGCAAGACTCGCAACAAGTCAATCAAATTTCTCAAAGTCAAGTGGTCACACCATTCCAACCGTGAAGCTACCTGGGAACGCGAGGATCACCTCCGTTCTGAGTACCCGGTGTTTTTTCAATCCTAGATCTCGGGACGAGATCCTTTCGTAGTGGTGGAGTGTTGTAACACCCCAGATACAACTTTCCCTATTTGTACTCCAACTCTTGCCGTTTCCGGCGTTAAGTTATATTTATTTCCTCAGGTTCGGGTTTTGTCTCTGTGTGTTGTTGTCGTTGTCATGCATCTCATATCATGTCATCATGTGCATTGCATTTGCATACATGTTCGTCTCATGCATTCGAGCATTTTCCCCGTTGTCCGTTTTGCATTCCGGCGCTTCGTTCTCCTCCGGTGGTCATTTCTAGCCTTCTTTCGTGTGTGGGGTTTAAACATTTCCGGATTGGACCGAGACTTGACAAGCCGCCTTGGTTTACTACCGGTAGACCGCCTGTCAAGTTTCGTATCATTTGGACTTCGTTTGATACTCCAACGGTTAACCGAGGGACCGAAAAGGCCTCATGTGTGTGGCAGCCCAACACCCCTCCAATTTGACCCAAAACCCACCTAAACCCTCTCCATCATCTAGAGCGTTCGATCACGATCGCGTGGCCGAAAACCGCACCTCATTTGGACTCTCCTAGCTCCCTCTATGCCTATTTAAAGACCCCCCGTTTTCGGATCTCCTCCTTCCCCCGAAACCCTAGAAATCGCCCCCGCACCGGCCGGACGCGTCCGCTCCACCGCCCGCAGCCACTCTGCAGCCGCCACGTGGCCTCCCGCCGCCGTTCACCGCGCCGGCCCGCTCAGGCCCGAGCCGGGCCCCCGCGGCCCAGCCGCTCCCGCCGTCGCCCCAGTCGTTTCCCTCTTCCAGCCCGGCACCGCCCCTCCGCCGCGCCGCCGCAGCTCGCCCTCGCCGGCCGAGCTCGCCGCGCCGCCCCCAGGCCGAGCTCGCCGCGCCGCCCCGCCGCGCCCGACGCGCGCCGGCGACCACCCCGGCCGCCTCCTCCACGCCAAGGCCCGGCCGCCGCCGTCTTCGTCTTCCTCGCCAGAGCAGCCGTCGTCCTTGCCGGATCCGACCTCGGTTCGCGTGCGTGAACAGTAAACCCTAGATCTCGGGGTGATTTTTTTCTCCTAAGTCCCAGAAATTTCAGTCCATGTGCACATGTTCACGGCTACGTAACTTTGCATCCGTAGCTCCGATTCATGCATATAGCATAACAAAATGTTCATCTCAGAGAGTACATCATTTCATTCCATTGCATCATTTTTATTTGAGTTCATCTTGATGCCCGAAATGCTGTTAGAAGAGGGCTACTTGAGTTAATTGTCAGATCTGCTACTCCGTTTAGCACTTTTTTCATTTTTGCCATGATTAATGTGTGCATGCTATGCCCATGAGTTCTACATATGTTTTGTTAAGGGTTTTGTCATCTTTCCAGAGGTGCAACCCATGTATTTTTTTGATGTGTGTGGTGACTAGTGCAAGCTTGCAAAGTGGTGCACTTGGTAAATCTGTTTTGAGAGACTTAGTATTTTCACTAAGTCCTGGGGCTATTTATCTCATGTTGCCATATGTTCATGTTGTTTTCTAGCGATCCGTGCCTCTTTTGAGGATGATCAGTGAGAGAGTTTTGTTAATATTGTAGTGCTCTATCCATCCATGTCTTTGTTTGCAATTATGGAGCACCCTAGCTTGAGTCAATCGAGCTCTACTTTTGCTACTTTGTGAATCTGGGCAGATTGTCAACTTGTTTGCAATTTTGCCAGTGATGTTGTAGTTGATCCGTGCATGCTATGCTATTGTTCTTGCCATGTATAGCTTGTATTTTGTGCCTTATTGATGGGTGTATGATTGTCTTGCCATGACTTGCTCTGTAGTGAGTGCATCGAGCTCGTATACATGCCTACTTGAGTTATATGTCAGCATGTGTCAGTTTTTCACTAAGTCTGAAACTGATTATGTTTTTGCTATGTTCACATGCTTGCAATTGTATTTTCTGATCCCTTTTGGCTCAAGGTCACTAAGGGACTTTTGTTAAGCTCTTTGAGTAGCTCCATTCCATGCTTTACTTTGCCATGTTCAGGTCCTGTAGCATGTAGTTTTGTTGCTCCGAAGAGTGCTACTTGATCTGAAATTCCAGACACGTGTTAATTTCACCAAGTCTGAGATCTGTTTGCCATTTTCATTTTTGCCATGCTTGTTTGAACCTATTAATGGATGATTTGGCCGTAGCTCAGTGCTAGACTTTTGTTAAGAATCTTGTGTGCATCCCTGCCATGTATTTTGTTGTCATGTTTGGGTGCTGTAGCATGTTCATTTCATTGCATTTAGAGGCCTACTTGCTGTAAATCGCAGACCGGTGTCATTTTTGAATCGCTTGCCATTTCCAAACCGTAACTCCGATTTCGGCGTTCTTTATGAGTTTGCTTTCGAGGATCCAGTCAACTCTGACAACTGTGCAGGCAAGATGATCATACCCTCGAAATCACTACTATCTTTGCTATGCTAGTTTGCTCGCTCTTTTGCTATGCCATTGCTACGATGCCTACCACTTGCTTGCAAGCCTCCCAAATTGCCATGTCAAACCTCTAACTCACCATTGTCCTAGCAAACCGTTGATTGTCTATGTTACCGCTTTGCTCAGCCCCTCTTATAGCGTTGCTAGTTGCAGGTGAAGATTGGAGGCCGTTCCTTGTTGGAACATTTATTTACTTGTTGGGATATCATTATATTGCTATGTTATCTTAATGCATATATATACTTGGTAAAGGGTGGAAGGCTCGGCCTCTCGCCTAGTGTTTTGTTCCACTCTTGCCGCCCTAGTTTCCGTCATATCGGTGTTATGTTCCCGGATTTTGCGTTCCTTACACGGTTGGGTTATAATGGGAACCCCTTGATAGTTCGCCTTGATTAAAGCTTTTCCAACAATGTCCAACCTTGGTTTTACCATTTTCCACCTAGCCTTTTCTTTCCCTTGGGTTCTGCAGACTCAAGGGTCATCTTTATTTTACCCCCCCCCCCGGGCCAGTGCTCCTCCGAGTGTTGGTCCACCTGTCAGCTACCGGTGGCCACTAGGGGCAACTCTGGGCTGGCCTACCCGTACCAAGGACAATCTGAGTGTGCCCTGAGAAAGAGATATGTGCAGCTCCTATCGGGATTTGTCGGCACATTCGGGCGGTGTTGCTGGTCTTGTTTTAACCTGTCGAAGTGTCTTGAGTTACTGAGATACCGAGTCTGATCGGAACGTCTTGGGAGGAGGTCTATTCCTTCGTTGACCATGAGAGCTTGTCATGGGCTAAGTTGGGACTCCCCTGCAGGGATTGAACTTTCGAAAGCCGTGCCCGCGGTTATGGGCAGATGGGAATTTGTTAATGTCCGGTTGTAGATAACTTGAACCTTAATTAATTAAAATGAATCAACTGAGTGTGTTACCGTGATGGCCTCTTCTCGGCGGAGTCCGGGAAGTGGACACGGTGTTGGAGTAATGTTTACGCAGGTTGCTCTCTAGTTTCTCGCTCGCGCTTTGCCTCCTCTTCTCGCTCTCTTTTGCGAATAAGTTAGCCACCATATATGCTAGTCGCTTGCTGCAGCTCCACTTATTTTTACCTTGCCATTCCTATAAGCTTAAATAGTTTTGATCGCGAGGGTGCGAGATTGCTGAGTCCCTGTGGCTCACAGATTACTATTACACCAGATGCAGGGCCTGATGATTCCGCTCCAGGAGACGCGTATGAGCTCAAGTGGGAGTTCGACGAAGACTCTCAACGTTACTATGTTTCCTTTCCCGATGATCAGTAGTGGTGCCCAGTTGGGGGTGATTGGGACCGTGTCGCATGTTGGGTTATCTTTTATTTTGGCGCCGTAGTCGGGCCATGAGTGTTTGGATGATGTAATGTTATTTATGTACTTGATTGACGTGGCGAGTGTAAGCCAACTATGTTATCTCCCCTTTCATTATTATATTACATGGGATGTTGTGAAGATTGCCTAACTTGCGACATATGCCTTCCATGCAATTATGCCTCTAAGTCGTGCCTCGACACGTGGGAGATATAGTCGCATCGAGGGTGTTACACAAACGTTTGCCAGGAGAAACGATATCCATTTGTTTACCCAAATGAGACGAAACGAACTCATGCTTGGTAAAAAAATGGCTTTAACATGAAACAATGCGATGCACCAGTGTCAAAAAGAACTTTTGCGGGAATATCATTAACAGGAAGGTTACCCATGATGACATCTGACGAATCCTCTGCCTGAGCTGCATTCATCAAGTTGACCTTGGCGTGCTTGGGGTTATGCTTGACCACAGCTGTACTTGCCGATCTCACAGGAGGAGGAGGAGGAAGATGCCTCTGGTTGAAACACTTGTTGGCATAGTGACCCTTCTGTTGGCACTTTGTTGCACGTGACCTCTGAAAGCGGACGGTGATACGGAGCACTCGATCTTGGAGCTTGAGACGAAGTCTTGTTCTGAAATCCAGGGTTGGGTGGGTGGGAAGAACCACTGCCACCTTTGCTCTTCTGCTGATACGGCTGACGGAACGGAGGAGGAGGAAGCCAATACTTCTGCTGCTTGGCCACTTGAGTAGAGGAAGAAGGAGTAACATCTCTGACTCGCTTCTTGGCAGCATCACACCTCAGTTGAGCGGCCTCTTGCTTCAATGCCATGTTGTAGAACTCATCGTATCTCAAGGGCTCAAAGAGAACAAGAGCTAGCTGAATTTCTTCTCTGAGACCACCCCTGAACTGGTATATCATGCTCTTCTCATCAGGTACGTCCTGCTTAGCAAAGCGGGCGAGCTTCTGGAACAACTTGTTGTAGTCATAGACAGACAAAGAGCCTTGCTTCAGGTTGCGGAATTCCTCACGCTTGCTTTCAACCACGCTCTGAGGAATATGATGAGCTCTGAAATCTTGACGGAATTCATCCCAAGTGATAACACGTCCACCTCTGGAATCCTTGTACTGCTGGAACCATTCTGCAGCTTGATCTTTGAGTTGGAAAGAAGCGAACTTGACGAAGTCCTCAGGCCTGACGTTACTGCACTCGAAATGCTTGCACAGATCCACAAGCCAATCGTCAGCATCAGTTCCCTCAACACAATTGCTGAAAGTCTTTGGCCCATTAGCAAGGAACTGGTTGAGTGTAGCAAAATGATTCTGATTGTTGCCTTGGTTCCCTTGGTTGCCTTGATTGCGCTCTTGAAGAATTTGCATGATCAACTGTGTGTTTGCATTGGTTGCGGCCATCACAGCTTGCCATGCCTCCGGAGGAGGTGGAGGTGGTGGCGGATCAGGCTTCGGAGTCGTGCGCGTTGGAGGAGCCATCCTGAGGAGGTTGACATCCATTAGCACATTGATAGACAAAAGAAGCTGAATCCAACGGAATGAAAATTGCAACATATAGTCTTCACATCCGAACAGAATGAACGAATGCATTCCACTTGAAATGGTCACATATCCATAAATTGAGAAGCCACTTAGAATTAAGGTAGAGAAATAAATCAATAAGGTACGGATCAAGAACGAATAATCGGTAAGAAATCCCAATCTCAAACCAATATCCGTGGAAGAACTAGAGCTAATAGAATTCCCACCTATGAAACTCCCTAACCTTTCCGGTTATGCAATCAGGTGTTGGGGATACAGGGGAAGCATAATATCTCACCCAAATCTAGCAAATCCTACATCCAGCTGTATCCATCCTTCAACACATAACCGAGAAAAACTTCGGAAACCATCTACCTCAACCTTCGAAAAGCATCCGTTATACAAGTTATGGCGATACTCCCAAACTCCCGCCCCAGTACTGGGTGGCGTCGAGGTTATCTCACCAACGAACTGCATAAAAGAGATTTTCGATGTCGGCGTACTAAACTCAGGTATTCCAGAACTGCAACGATAAAATTATGACGACAACACCTCAGAGCTCAACTCCCCGGGACACTTCCACAAAACCCCTGACAGGAGGGACCAAGACAATGTTCTCGTCATAAAACCATCGGAATGACTCCAAGATACCCGCGTGATCCTAAAAAAAATTTGTGAAATTTGAGAAGAGAAGAGTCAAAACTCTACGTCAGGATGCCTTACCAGAGCGATGAGGAGACTGGGAAGTAAAAAGAATTCCTAAACTCTCCGGTATATAATTCCTAAATGACTCAAAACATTTTTCTAGACACAACTCGGCTGCTAAAACGATCAAGCAATGGGGCTCCTAAGGTCGGGGAAGGCTCTGATACCAACTTGTCACCCCCTCGATGCGACTATAGCTCCCACGTGTCGAGGCACGACTTAGAGACATAATCGCATTGAAGGCATATGTCGCAAGTTAGGCAATCTTCATAACATCCCATGTAATATAGATAATAAAAGGGGAGATAACATAGTTGGCTTACACTCGCCACGTCAATCAAGTACATAAATAACATTACATCATCCAAACACTCATGGCCCGACTACGGCGCCAAAATAAAAGATAACCCAACATGCGACACGGTCCCGATCACCCCCAACTGGGCACCACTACTGATCATCAGGAAAGAAAACATAGTAACGTTGAGAGTCCTCGTCGAACTCCCACTTGAGCTCGAGCGCGCCACCTGGAGCGGAATCATCAGGCCCTGCATCTGGTGTAATAGTAATCTGTGAGCCACAGGGACTCAGCAATCTCGCACCCTCGCGATCAAGACTACTTAAGCTTATAGGCAAGGCAAGGTAAATATGTGGAGATGCAGCAAGCGACTAGCAAATATGGTGGCTATCCTGTTCGCAAAAGAGAGCGAGAAGAGGAGGCAAAGCGCGAGCGAGAAACTAGAGAACAACCTGCGCAAGCATTACTCCAACACCGTGTCCACTTCCCGGACTCCGCCGAGAAGAGGCCATCACGGCAACACACTCAGTTGATTCATTTTAATTAAATTAAGGTTCAAGTTATCTACAACCGGGCATTAACAAATTCCCATCTGCCCATAACCGCGGGCACGGCTTTCGAAAGTTCAAATCCCTGCAGGGGAGTCCCAACTTAGCCCATGACAAGCTCTCACGATCAACGAAGGAATAGACCTCCTCCCAAGACGTTCCGATCAGACTCGGTATCTCGGTTCTTCAAGACACTTCGACAGGTTAAAACAAGACCAGCAACACCGCCCGAATGTGCCGACAAATCCCGATAGGAGCTGCACATATCTCGTTCTCAGGGCACACTCAGATAGGTCAAGCTACGAGTAAAACCAACCCTCGAGTTTCCCCGAGGTGGCCCCGCAGGCTGCCTGGTTCGGACCAACACTCAGAGGAGCACTGGCCCGGGGGGGTTTAAAATAAGATGACCCTCGGGCTCCGGAAACCCAAGGGAAAAGAGGCTAGGTGGCAAATGGTAAAACCAAGGTTGGGCATTGCTGGAAAAGCTTTAATCAAGGCGAACTATCAAGGGGTTCCCATTATAACCCAATCGCGTAAGGAACGCAAAATCCGGGAACATAACACCGATATGACGGAAACTAGGGCGGCAAGAGTGGAACAAAACACTAGGCGAGAGGCCGAGCCTTCCACCCTTTTCCAAGTATATAGATGCATTAAGATAACATGGCAATATAATGATATCCCAACAAGTAAATAAATGTTCCAACAAGGAACAGCCTTCAATCTTCACCTGTAACTAGCAACACTATAAGAGGGCTGAGCAAAGCGGTAACATACCCAATCAACGGTTTGCTAGGACATGGTGGTTTAGAGGTTTGACATGGAAATTTGGGAGGCTTGAAAGCAAGTGAAATGATGTGCTCTCTGAGATGAACATTTTGATATACTACACGCCCAAAACAGAGCTACGGACGCAAAGTTACGGCACGATGAACATGGACACTTGAAACTAAAAAAACACGGGGACTTGGTAGAATTTCGACCTCCGGATCTAGGGTTTGACCTGGGCACGCAAAACGAGGCGGTGGCGCTGCTCACCGGAGATGTCGAAGACGGCGGCCGGCGAGGTCGGGGTCGCCGGATCCGGGCCTCCCGTGGCCGGATCTGGCCGGAGGAGGGAGGCGCCGGCGGGGGCGGCGCGCTGCGGCGGTTTGCGCGGCGGCGGCGGCGGGGACCCGCCGGGGTGGCACGGCGGCGGCGGCTCGTGCGCCGGCGCGGAGAAGGAGGCGGCGGTGCGCTCGGGCGGCGGGGAGGCGCCCTGGCGCGAGGCGGCGGATGCTCGTGGGCCGCGGGCCCGCGTTCTGGCGAGCGGGCCGGCGGGATGGGTCCCCGCGGCGCCACGTGGCAGCTCGGTTGCCGGGGCGGCGGCGGACAGGCCGGCGCCGGGACGTGTCCAGCGCCGGGCGGACGTGTCCGGCGCGCGGAGGAAGGGGAGACTAGGGTTTCGACCCGAATTTTTGGAGAGGCACATATTTATATAGTAGAGGGAGCTAGGAGAGTCCAAATGAGGTGCGGTTTTCGGCCACGCGATCGTGATCGAACGCTCTAGATGAGGGAGAGGGTTTAGGTGGGTTTTGGGCCAAATTGGAGGGGTGTTGGGCTGCAACACACACGAGGCCTTCTCGGTCCCTCGGTTAACCGTTGGAGTATCAAACGAAGTCCAAATGGTACGAAACTTGACAGGCGGTCTATCGGTAGTAAACCAAGGCCGCTTGGCAAGTCTCAGTCCAATCCGGAAATGTTTAATCCTCACACACGAAAGAAAGGGTAGAAATGACCACCGGAGGAGAACGAAGCGCCGGAATGCAAAACGGACAACGGGAAAAATGTTCGAATGCATGAGATGAACACGTATGCAAATGCAATGCACATGATGACATGATATGAGATGCATGACAACGATAACAACACACGGAGACAAAAACCCGAACCCGAGAAAATAAAATAACTTAACGCCGGAAACGGCAAGAGTTGGAGTACAAATTGGGAAAGTCATATCCGGGGTGTTACACTATCCGTCTGGTACCTCGCTTAGTTTTTGTTTATTGTTTTTAAAAAATAGTTGAACTTCTTAAAAATCATCTTATTTAAATGTAACATATAAAACTTGTTAAAAATAGCCTCCCTCCCTGCTGCGCAGCACGAGCGCCTCCTCCACTACCTCGGCGATGATGGCGGCGACTCCGAGTCACGCAGCACGGCGGTCGACGGGGTGGTAGCGGAGCAAGCGCGGGGATACTGGTGCAACGTAAAATGTCGGACTAGTTAAAAATTGTCCCTATTTGAATGTAATATAAAAAACTTTGCAATATATTCCCTCTGCCCGAAAATACTTGTCGTGGAAATGGATTTATCTAGACGCATTTTAGTTTTAGACACGTCCACTTTTATTCATTTCCGTGATAAGTAATTCCGGACAAAGGGAGTAATATATAGAACTCGTTAAAAATAGGGCATTTGTCCATTCAGTCTAGCTTTGATATTTACTACTAGTAATTATTCTAAATGTATTTGCAAAGCGGTAACATAACCAATCAACGGTTTGCTAGGACATGGTGGGTTAGAGGTTTGACATGGCAATTTGGGAGGCATGAAAGCAAGTGGTAGGCATCGTAGCATTGGCATAGCAAAATAGCGAGCAATCTAGCAAAGCAAAGATAGTAGTGATTTCGAGGGTATGATCATCTTGCCTACACAGTTGTCAGAGTTGACTGGATCCTCGAAAGTAAACTGAACGGGCTCCTCGTTAGCGAACTCGTCTCCCGGCTCTACCCAAACAAGACAAACAAGCAACAAGGACACAATCAACCACGTGCAAGGAACAAACAAAATGATGCAAAGATGGTATGCTATGCGGGATGCAATATGCAAGATTGACAAGGAATGCATGATCCTGGCCTCAACTTGGGAATCCAAGTGTGCCACTGGAAAGATGAGATTAAATCGCTTGAAAACGATACAACGAACGCGGGAATCGGAGTTACGGTTTGGAAATGGCAAGCGATTCAAATATGACCACGGTCTGCGATTTACAGCAAGTTGCCATCTAAATGTAATGAGATGAACGAGCTACAGCACCCAAACATGACAACAAAATACATGGCAAGGATGCATTCAAGATGCTTAACAAAAGTCTAGCACTGAGCTACGGCCAAATCATCCATTAACAGGTTCAAACAAGCATGGCAAAAATGCATATGGCAAACAGATTTCAGACTTAGTGAAATTAACACTTGTCTGGAATTTTAGATCAGGTAGCACTCTTCGGAGCAACAAAACTACATGCCACAGGACCTGAACATGACAAAGTAAAGCATGGCATGGAGCTACTCAAAGAGCTTAACAAAAGTCCCTTAGTGACCTTGAGCCAAAAGGGATCAGAAAATACAATTGCAAGCATGTGAACATGGCAAAAACATAATCAGTTCTCAGACTTGGTGAAAACTGGAGCATGCTGAAAACAGATATCAAGTAGGCATGTTTACGAGCTCGATGCACTCACTACAGAGCAAGTCATGATAATCTAAGCATACACCCATAAAGAATACACAAAATGCAAGCTATACATGGCAAGAACAATAGCATAACATGCACGGATCAACTACAACATCATCGGCAAAATCGCTAACAAGTAGACAGTCTGCCCAGATTCACAAAGTAGCAAAAGTAGAGCTCGATTGACTCAAGCTAGGGTGCTCCATAATTTCAAACAAAGGCATGGATGGATAGAGCACTACAAGAATAACAAAACATCCTTGCTGATCATCCTCAAAAGAGGCACGGATCACTAGGAAACAACATGAACATATGACCATATGAGATAAACAGCTCAAGGACTTGGTGCAAATGCTAAGTCCCTGAAATCAGCTTTACCAAGTGCCTCACTTTGCAAGCTTGTGCTAGTCATCACACACATCACAAAAATATATGGGTTGCACCTCTGGAAAGATGACAAAACCCTTAACAAAACATATGTAGAACTCATGGGAATATCATGCACACAATAATCATGGCAAAAATGACAAATATCTAAACGGAGTAGCAGATCTGGCAATTATCTCAAGTAGCACTCTTCTAACAGAATTTCGGGCATCAAGATGAACTCAAATGAAAATGATGCAATGGAATGAAGTGATGTGCTCTCTGAGATGAACATTTTGATATACTACACGCCCAAAACAGAGCTACGGACGCAAAGTTACGGCACGATGAACATGGACACTTGAAACTAAAAAAAACACGGGAACTTGGTAGAATTTCGACCTCCGGATCTAGGGTTTGACCTGGGCACGCAAAACGAGGCGGTGGCGCTGCTCGCCGGAGATGTCGAAGACGGCGGCCGGCGAGGTCGGGGTCGCCGGATCCGGTCGCTCCTCGACCGGATCTGGCCGGAGGAGGGAGGCGCCGGCGGGGGCGGCGAGCTGCGGCGGTTTGCGCGGCGGCGGCGGGGACCCGCGGCGGCCGGTGGACGCCGGTCGGCGGCGGCTCGTGCACCGGCGCGGAGAAGGAGGCAGCAGGCGGTGCGCTCGGGCGGCGGCGGCGGATGGCTTCGGGCCGCGGGGGCCCCGGCTGGGCCGAGCGGGCCGGCGGGGATGTGGTCACGGGGGCGCCACGTGGCAGCTCCCGGTTGGTCCGGGCGAGCGGCGGACAGTGTCCGGCGCCGGGTGGACGTGTCCAGCGCCGGGCGGACGTGTCCGGCGCGCGGAGGAAGGGGGAGACTAGGGTTTCGCCCGAATTTTTGGAGGAGTGCACATACTTATAAGTAGAGGGAGCTAGGAGAGTCCAAATGAGGTGCGGTTTTCGGCCACGCGATCGTGATCGAACACTCTAGATGATGGAGCAGGTTTAGGTGGGTTTTGGGTCAAATTGGAGGGGCGTTGGGCTGCAACATACATGAGGCCTTCTCGGTCCCTCGGTTAACCGTTGGAGTATCAAACGAAGTCCAAATGGTACGAAACTTGACAGGCGGTCTATCGGTAGTAAACCAAGGCCGCTTGGCAAGTCTCAGTCCAATCCGGAAATGTTTAATCCTCACACACGAAAGAAAGGGTAGAAATGACCACCGGAGGAGAACGAAGCGCCGGAATGCAAAACGGACAACGGGAAAAATGTTCGAATGCATGAGATGAACACGTATGCAAATGCAATGCACATGATGACATGATATGAGATGCATGACAACGATAACAACACACGGAGACAAAAACCCGAACCCGAGAAAATAAAATAACTTAACGCCGGAAACGGCAAGAGTTGGAGTACAAATTGGGAAAGTCATATCCGGGGTGTTACACTATCCGTCTGGTACCTCGCTTAGTTTTTGTTTATTGTTTTTAAAAAATAGTTGAACTTCTTAAAAATCATCTTATTTAAATGTAACATATAAAACTTGTTAAAAATAGCCTCCCTCCCTGCTGCGCAGCACGAGCGCCTCCTCCACTACCTCGGCGATGATGGCGGCGACTCCGAGTCGCGCAGCACGGCGGTCGACGGGGTGGTAGCGGAGCAAGCGCGGGGATACTGGTGCAACGTAAAATGTCGGACTAGTTAAAAATTGTCCCTATTTGAATGTAATATAAAAAACTTTGCAATATATTCCCTCTGCCCGAAAATACTTGTCGTGGAAATGGATTTATCTAGACGCATTTTAGTTTTAGACACGTCCACTTTTATTCATTTCCGTGATAAGTAATTCCGGACAAAGGGAGTAATATATAGAACTCGTTAAAAATAGGGCATTCGTCCATTCCGTCTAGCTTTGATATTTACTACTAGTAATTATTCTAAATGTATTTGCAATGTGAAGATCACTTAGTGCATAGCTTGTTGCATGTACATAAAACTACAAGCATGGGCGTCTCTATGCTAAAAACTGCTAAGTGCTGGCTTGTTTTCCCTTAAATCAATCCCCTCCATTGAATGCAAAATCAACGCTGGATTGGCGGCCGCATGTTACGGCGTAACTGCCAGTGGGTAAGTCACCTGATCCCAGTCCGTACTAGCAGTAATCTTGATTGCTGGTACCAAACCGCCACGAACGGTTCCATTCCAGGCGCCGCTGTTTTAAAGACCGTGGCTCCCGTCCCAGCACCCGATCCCAACAAGCCCGACTTTTTCTAGCTTAGCCCGATCTCACCATCAGATCAGATGCCCCATCCAACAAACAGAATCAACCTACCGGTGTAGCAAGCACGTGACGTGCCACCACACTCCTCCCAGCAGTGGTCGTAGATAGTGCTTCTCCGAGTCACAACAGAGGGAAAATATCCAGTGATACTACCAGCCTCGCATTTCTCTCGTCTTTTCCCGTACCAGCACAAAATTTGCACTCCTATGTCGCGGTTCTTAGATAACTGGCAAATCCCTTCACATCACACAACTGTACGCACACACTTATTTTTCTTCCTTGGAAATTCCAGAGCGAGAATTGAGCAAAAGGGAGGAGCAACGCGCATATCGGCCGGTCGACATCTCCGAGCCCACTTCCGAGCTTGTTTAAACAACCGGCACCAATTAAAAGACGACGGTGAGGGCAGGCGTCGTCGTCAGCTCAGCTCATGCTCAGCCCACCACCGCGAGCAAATCCGAGGCGGTACGGTGGACTGATTGGAAGGTGGGAGAGACTTTTGTGCCCTGCGGCACACCACCGTCCGTCTTTTTTGATTTGGAAGAAGGGGTCAAAGAAAGGGTGCGCCCAACCGAACCGCACATGCGCAGCCCAGTGGGGAATGGACTCCAAGCAACAGCGAAGGAGATTGATCGCAGATCGGCTGGCGTAGGACACGGAACGATTGCTACGTGCGACAGCATCCGTGTAGATAGATGTTGGCCTCGTGTGTCTGGCGAGTGCCCCTGCACGCATCCCTGGCACACGGCGACGACGATTTGTTCCTTTGCTTCCTGCACCTAAATTCTTTTCTTTTCTTTTCACGTGGCTTTCCGGACGACCGTAGGCGATTCCTCGCACGGAAGCCCCCTGCTATTTCCGCAAAGACCATCCTCCCGTTTCCCTGCCAAGTTCACGGCATGTGCCAAGACGATAATAGTAGTACGAGTCTTGCTTGGAAGGTTGGTCTTAGCTTGAACCGCCAGGGATATTTAGTATAGCTGGTAACGCTGACCCAGCTATTTGCCAGATTCTGGAGCCAAACCAGACTGCTTGGTGGAACAATGGCCGGCTCACAAGTCACAAGCCTTGGATTGCTTCTACCGAACTAAAGAAAAAAATAGAAAAAAAAGATCCTTAAATGGAAGTTGGAACATGCAACAATGGATAAGAAGAAAGGAGGAATAAATGGTGCGCTGGCTTTCTTGGTTGTCTGCTCACGCTATTGCCCATCCTGACTGACCACTACGCTGGTGGAATCCACGCTACTCCCAAACGGCAATGCACATCTTCATCACTTTTTGCTCCCATCTTTTCCATACAACTAAGCAATTTCCCCGAGGATAACTTAGAAATTTGCAACCACATTGCATTTGCAGTGCGTAGAGACAGTTGACACTGACACTACTCTAACGAGCAGCAAGAACCCAAAGTCTGATCATGACCAAACAAGCACATTACCACCATTGGAGAGGATGGTTGGTGCAAAGGCTGACCTAAGCTTGCATGTGAGGAGCAAGTAGGCCAGCCACCGGATCATAATTGGTCCAGACTTGCAAAGAAGCAACGAATATGCCAAGAATGTCCACGGAATAAACTCATGTAAAATGTCCAGGATATGTGAAATGTACCGAATATTGATAATTGTTCTATCTGAGTATCTACAGCTTCCTTCCCAAGTAAAGTGGAAGAAAAATTAACCAGCCGATACAGGATGAACTACATGTCCACTCTCAGATTATCAAGACATGACTAAACTCTCCCGAGCCCCCAACGCAAGAGCGGAGAATGCATGCAAAGCAAAAGGCTTAACTTATTGCATCCAGCGCGACTCTCGCAACTTCAAGGATAACTCTCCATCAGAGGTGAAGGTGCTTATGTTCAAAAATATGGTTTTGGTCCTGGCAACCAAGTTCAGCTGCTTCCTTTTGGACCAGCTCGACATGGCGACAAATTCATCAGGTGAAGGAAAACATCACACAAGAATCAGCGCCGGCCAAGTACCCTACTTCTAATGTTATTCCTTGACTTCACCATAGGTTGCCTGGTGTTACTCTTGGGCTTTGGTATGTCGCCCAGCTCCATTACTTGTATCGTGCGCTGCTTCTTTGCTGTGGCGGATGGAAGAGTACAGTTAGGTAAACCACAAGATCATATATGCAATAAAAGAAAATATTGCAACAAAGAGGTATAACACGAACCATTTTCAGCTTCCTGGTAACGTTCCTGAAGCCTACGCTTGGCTACTTCCAACCTTACGTTGCTTTCCAAGCCATCCTGGGTCTTTGGCCTTGCCGACTCTAACCTGACTCCTGATGAAGGCTGTGCACGAAGCCTTGATTTCTGGAGTCAAAGGATAGATATAAGTCATGAGATCTTAAGCACCATCATAGCTTAAGTCTCAGTAGCATGTGATACTTACATCCACATGACCCATTGCAGGTTTTCTTTCGACGCCGAAGTGTTCCTGAGTCTGTTTGTACTTCATCTCACCGATGGGCTTCTGTTGAGTAGCCGCCTTCATTGGTCTCATAGATCCAGAATCAGAACTCAGGGGCCTGGATTGCTTGTTGAGCATGCCTTGGGGCTTGGCTTGCAAATTTGAACCTTGAGGTTTTTGCTGGTTTGTATGCCTCATTGGTGGTTCTTGCCTTGTCAATTCTGGTCTCCTGAACTGATCTCTTTCAACAGTTCCAACAGGTCGAGTAAGTTCTGGTTTTGACACAGTTGAATGGTTTACAGGCCTCCTGCCATTGTTTTCCCTCTTGTTTCCAAGGCGAGCATCATTGTTGTGTCTCAAGTCTGTCGTAATATAATGTTAGTTATCACACAATCTATGGAGTGCTAGCATAGCAAGGGAAAACTAAGCAATTTGGGTAGTTGTACTCACTTCCATCTTCATCCATTTCGTCAAAGAACTTCAGGTTGCAAAGGCGAACAGGCAAAATAACAATGGAAGTTAATTAGCTTATTGTTCATCACTAAAACAATTCAGATAGCAAGAGTGGATATATTAGTACCTCAGAGAGTTGAATGGCAGTAGTCTCAGGTGCAAAGAATGCTCCTTCATCCAAAGGTGGAGAAGGAAGGCCTTCTTCTTCATCATCATCATCCACAACAGAAGGGTTTGAAGTTCCTGGGGAGTTGTCTGCAGGTAAAAGCAGCAATAATATAGTAAGCTAAGAGGCTTGCATCTGAGCATTCATTCACATAGAATTAACTCTGAAACTGATGGATGAAATAATGTAACATTGGACAAATTCAGATCCTTTACCTGCAAGGGCAACGTTGGTAGTACTGACCCACTCATCAACCAAAATTTTCCAATCCCTGGAAACACAAAAAGCAACTGAAGATGTCAACAATAGTTTACAAGATTGCTTTGGACTCATGCTAACAAGGTAATTTTCTCATTTTTCTTTGGGATGGCGAACAAAGGTAAATGGTGACCATGTGGCAGTGCAGATGGACTGGTACTAGTCAAAATCTTTTCAGAACATGAGAAGTAATTTGCCTCACTGAACTCTTCAGATTCAAGCATGAACTAGTTGTATAAAACCAAACTAGATAAAAGTTCATGAAGCTTACTGAATGAGAGCCAGCGCGAGGTGACGAATCTGCTGCGAGCTGTGCTTCCGAAGGCCATTAACAGCCCTCCCAATCTCGGTAGCCTATGATGAACAGCCCCAAAGATAAGCAAACCAAATAGCAACAAAACCAGATATCTCATATGCGGTATGCAAGATAGGTACCTTAAGCGTGGAGACGGACAATTGCATCAGCTGCAGCCTCCTAAGTGAGTCGAACAGAGTAGCATCCGACTGCAAGACACCATTTGTGTTTTAGTTCAGATCAATGCTAAGTGCTCACTAGAGTTGACAAATAACAGGTTTAGCAATATGAATGGAAGAAGTGCACAGATAGGAGTCCATACATGGTCTTGCTTGTGCAGGAGGAGCTCCTTGATGCGGATGACCTCCCCAACGATCTGCGACTCCTCATCGATCTCGTTGGTGAGGGCCTCCAGCTCCTCAGCCTCCGGGTCGTCATCCTTTGCGTGGTGGTCCTCCTCCGCCGGCACGGCCGCGTCCTGCTCCTCCTCCTCCTCCTCCTCGTTGTCGTCGTCATAGTTGTGGCCGTAGTTGCTGGCGGCGGCGCGGCGGAGGCGCTCGTCGTCCTCAGAGTCAGAGTCGTCGTCCTCGCTGATGCCGCCGCCGAGCGCCCCGCCCCCGGGCGCGCCGAGGCTGCTGCTGTCGACCTTGCAGTCCTTGTCGGGGACGCGGCGCACGCTGCCCTTGTCCTCAGCGACGGCGGGCGTGGCGGGGGGCGCGGAGCCGGTGCTGGCGGTGCAGCCGTGGCAGGAGGAGGGGCGGGCGAGGAGCGCGTTGAAGAGCCGCTCGGCGATGCGGTCGCGGCGGCGCAGGAACTCCTGCGGCTCGTCGGCGGCGGCGACGAGGATGGCCTTCTCGATGGCCTCGCAGATGCCGACGCCCGCGCCCCGGAAGAAGCCGCGCCACCGGTCGAGCCCGTCGTCGGCCATCGCCCCCGAGATCGGGCCGCACAGGACGGGAACAAACAGCTAGCACCACCAGAAGAACCGATGCTCCGCCGATTACCTCGGGCGGGTTCCCCCCTTGCGAAATTATTACTACTACGCCGCGGCCGAGAATCTAATCCCAGCCCCCGATCGCGAATCCGATGCGCCCCGGAATCCGGCGATCGTGAAAGCGAAATTCGCCGGAAAAATATCAAATCAAATCGAGAAACGGGGAGGGGCGAGCAGGAACGAATCGAGAGAACCGAGTCGAGTTAGGTTCGCTGGGTTGCTTGGCCCCCAAGGCCCGGTTTCCGTGAGGATTTCTGCGGCGGCGGCAGGAAGAACCTTACCAAATCCTATCTGGCCCTTGCGGAAAGGGAGAGGTAGGGTAGGGTAGGGCTGGGCGTGGGCGGGGTGGGAGGAAGAAGACGGTGCGGCTGGGCTGGGCTGGGGGGAGAAGGCTAGGCGAGGCTCGCGAGGGCGATGCGAACACCGGGAAGGGTCGGGACGGGGATGGGGACGGGGCGGGGCGGGTGGATAGGGACGCGGATGGCAGGGTACGCTACGCCACGCGAGACGCGACCCGAGCCCACGAGGACTGCCAGCACCGGCACGCACGCACGCACGCCGCAGCTAACAACTAAACGAGAGCTACCAGTACTGGATGCGACGACCCCTCCCGGCTCCCGCCCCGTGGCCCAAAATACGCGCGGTAAAACAAACCGGGCCGCGTCACCGGTTCGGGTCGCTTCTTTTCCTTTGGCAGCGGTCGCAGGAACCCTCCTTTTCCTTCTGTAGATAGATTCTGCAGAAGGGAGCGGGGCGACGCGGCTTCTTTGGTTTGACCCCGCCGAGCCGAGCCGAGTCGACATGCACTCTCTTTCTCCCGCCTCCCCTCCCCTGCCCTGGTTTTGTTTAGCGGTGCTATACTAGTTTGGTACTGGCATTAACTACTTCGATCGCTGCCCATGATTTACTCCATTATTATCGGCACTGCCAATTGATTGCCTACTTTCCTTCTCATCTCATCACCAAATATCCCTCCAAATCAATCAAGCATAAATGTTCACTCCTCCAGTATTGATTACTGAAATGATTTTGGCTTCGGGCAGTAGTATTTCTTTTCGAAAATCCGGCATCATGAGAGCTCAGTCCATATTCTCTTCAAAAAAAAAAAGATAGAAACGTTCTGGAGCCCACCACGGGTCCATGACAGCCCAGTTACCTTGTGTAGACTCTAGTGTGGTTTTCTCTTTTAGCTACAGCAGGGGTGGACCGTTGCGGTTAACGCCCTTGGCTCGGCTCCAGCGGTTGCTTCCAAAATGGCCCAGGCAACCGTATCCCCCGGATGTTCCACGGAGGGATTCTCCACGCGCAAGTGGCATGTGTTTCTTGCTTCCTTTCGGAGGGAACATGTGGCTCTTGCTACCCCTGGCTGAGCTCGGTGCACCACAGACTTTTCACTGCTTCAGTTGTGACCTTGTGGCTGCCTCTCCTCTGGGGCCAACTGCATGGCAAGAGCAGAAAAACGGTGCGTAGTAAACGTGGTTAGAGCATCTCCAGCCGTTGTGTCACCCACGAGGCGTTTTTTCGACCTTCTGAAAAGGCCTCGGCGCTAATTTAGTCTTTGGGTGCAAAAAATTTTCAGCCGTTGTGCTCCCCAGGTCGCCGTTTCTTCCTGGACCACCGTGGCCATTGCCGGAGCTCGGTCCACCCCGACGTGCCTAGCCCCTCTCCCCTCCTCCCAACCTGTCCACGAGCTCCCCCTCACTCCCGCAGCTCGCCCCACCCACTTGCCCTCGCCGGAGCTGGCTGTTCCACCGAAAACCATCACCACCGTCGCCGCCTCTGTAACCTCCTGTCACCGCGGCCCCCCCTCCGTTCCATCCCTCCTCACTGCCCCCTTGGCCTCTGAACGGGTGCGTCTCGTCGCCCCGGTCCCGCCGGTGTCCTTATATCAGCCGGAGCCCGTCAGAGTTGCCCGCATCGTCGAAGACCACCGTCGCCCGCCTGCTTCTGTTTCTCATCTAGCGCCGCCCGTTGCCGCGTCCCCGCGCCTTCCCGCGCCTCCCTCTGGCCGGGAACGGGTGCGGCGGGCCCCGCCGCGGCCGCCGGTGTGCTCGGCTCGGCCGGAGACGGCAGGAGCCGGCCGGCCCGTCGCCGGCTTCGCCTCTCCCCTCCGCTCCTCTGTCTCTGGTCGGGTGGAGTCGGACGCAGCACGAAGGCGAGCAGGCAGGGAGCGGCGAGGAGAGGAGCAAGGCGGCGAGCGGGGCGGGGGTCGGCGAGGAGAGGAGCAAGGCCGGCGAGGGAAGATGCGGGGCAGTGGAAGGAAGAGAGAAAGGAGAGGAGAGAGGGGAGAGAGAAGGGCTGCAGGTGGGCCTGCGCATGCAAAAGGCGAGTGTCGGCGTTCCCAGCTGCCCCGCGGGGAGCTGGGTGTGGGGTGGGCGCGCCGGCCGTAACATTCACTAGATCCGGCGAAAAACGAGGTCCTGGGTGCATGGCTGGGACGTTTTTTACAACCGGCGCTAAAAAAGTGCTCCTGGGGGGGCTGGGGGGGGGGGGGGGGGGGGGGGGGGGGGCTGGAGATGCTCTTAGTCATGAGTTGAGGTATTTTTGCGTACACTATATTTTTCTTCCTCTCTTCTTTTGCGATGTATTTTTTTTCTTCCTCTATGAATGAGACTGCCAGCTCTCCGGTGTATTCTCCAAGAAAATAAACCACAATAGAAGAAAGTGGGAAAATAAATCATATTTAAGTTATCAAAGTTTTTTTAACACAGTACAGACGCAAGCGCTCATATACATGCGCATACACTCACCCCTATGAACCCCCCCGAAAGACTGAGACGACATATCATTTTGAAATTTATGAAGTCACCGTAGGCACCTCGTCGTCGACGGGAACGTCTCCTCCCACTGAATGTGCACCACCGGAAATCCTGAATTAAATCCAGAAATAAATGCGAGCACTAGGATTTGAACCTTGGTGGGCTGGGGATACCACAGTCCCTCTAACCATCCAACCACATGTTGGTTCGCTAAGCATATCATATTGTGGAGGTCGCTACTCGAGCAAGGCGGCCCCGGCAGCGGCAGATCTTATTCCTCAGCGCCCTTTGCCCGTCGACGCAACGCCAGCGACGTCGCTAGCCCTTCTCGCCCGCCGTGCCACACCGGCAGCTCCGCTTAGGGATGGCAATGGGTAGGGTATGGGCGGGTACAACCTCCTCCTACCCAAACCCATATCCACAGAAACTTTCTATACCCACCCACTTCAATACCCATGGGTATAAACTGACACCCATGTCCATACCCATCGGGTATCTTATACCCAATAGGTATCCATTGGGTGCAATATGTAGCATTCCAATTCTTAAGAGGTAGAGAAATGAGTTCAAAATTCAAGTGATCATGGTAGAGTAGTATAGTACAGATGCGGCCTCCTTCGGTGGGTGGTCTCTTGGAGGCATCAGAGGAGTATGTGCAACGGTTCGTGGAAGACCGACACGGTGGAAGACATTGGTCGGAATTGGGGATCGCTGGATCGAGACTTTGACAAGAGTCTGGTAGCGAAGAGTCAATATTTAATATTTTTTAGGAGTCACATAGGACGTAGGAGAAGTGGAGAGCAGGTGATTATGAGCCTTTGAGCCATGACTTGTTTAAGGAATACGAGATTTATGGCAGAACCATATGAGTTAAATGTTAACCCCACATATTATAGGTGTTATTTTCATTTATTAATTTTTTCTGGGTATCCATTGGGTTACCCATGGACACAATTTCTTACGCATGCCCTACCCATATATTTTGCAGGTAATGGGTACCCATTCCCTGTGGGTACAAAATATCTCCAAGTGTTACCCATACCCACTATTTCCGGGTAAGGTATCTGCGGGTACCCATACCCATGGACAAAACTGCTATCCCTAGCTCCGCTCTGCCAGATATGCCACCAACCTCCAACACCCTCTGGTCCGGAAGTGGTATGCGACCATCGTTGTGTCCTCGTGCCCGCGCCAGGGGCGACTCGCATGAGGACGCTCGAGTCCGAGGCACGTGCAGCCCGACGCGAGCGACAGCAGCGAGGGAGAGGGGGGAGGCGATGTCGGCACGCTGGTGGATCCCAAGCCCGTGCTCCTCGCGTCGATCCTTCGCCGCACTCTGACGACGACAAAGACAGATGTGTGGCGCCTTCGCCGCAAGAATGCCAAGGCGCTCCGACTCGCCATCGAGTTGTCGAAGCGCGAGGCAAACAAGGAGGCGGTGGTGAAGGCGAAGGCGACTTGCCATGCGAAGGAGCACGACCGCCTGCTCCACAGGCTATCGGGCATTAGGTGCAGCTCCGACTCGGACCCGACACATGGCTGCACCTCCAGTTCTGACGATGGCGCATCTCCGCACCCCAACGCCTACAAGGAGGAGGGGCACAGCCGCGCCGACGACCGGAACGGGGAGGGCCCGGCGAGGAAATGGTGATTTCCTCCGCCCTTCCCTGTTACGTTTATGTTTTAGCTATGTTTTAAGTTCGCAGTATGGATTTGCCGTTGAATTCCGATGAACTATGCTTCTTTTGTCCGGCGATGCAAAGTTGATCCGATGAACTGCATGTTGTTGATTGTGTTTACATAGCGTTGAATGGGTTGTATGGTTTTGAGGATTCGAATATGAGGGACGCGGGTGTGAAAGCCATCAAGATGCATAGACGTTTGAGAGTCTGGATTTGCAAGCTTTGCCTATGAATGTTCTTATAATGGCCATCTGCAATGAGTAGATGGTTTTTTTGAAACTTACAATAAGGTCAGGGTTACTGCATCAAAGCGATTGGTGATGACACCAAAAATGCTAGACGTACGGGGTTATACAAGCTTCGACAGACCCTTTCCTAACCAATTAAACATGCCCCCCTTGATTTTCAGGTGGGTGGGGCCCCTCCCACCCCTTTGTCCAATCACACTTTGCCACCTTGAACGAACCCTCTGAAACCCTGTAAGGCTCCGTCGATGTAGCATCTCTGGTGATAACACTGACGTTTGTAGTTTTTTTTTTAATATTAAAACTTTATTTCTCAAATAATGGTAAGATCGTTTACAATTTGATGAGAAATAAAGTCCGGACACTCACTGTCCCAAACCAAAGAAGATCTAGAGCTAAGAGAATTCTTTGCTATGCTATCAGCCACAAGATTTGCCTCTCTAAAACAATGAATTACATCAACATTAGAGAAATTAGCCCCCAGATGCTTACTCTCCATATAGATAGCAACATCATGTCCCTGGTAGTCCTCCTGGTTGATGATCTCGACTGCATCGAGGCTGTCTGACTCGACAATAAGAGATGTACATCCAATGTTCAATGCTAGAAGAAAGCCATTACGGATCGCGTTCACTTCGGCAGAATCAGCAGAAGTTACACTGGCGCTTGTAGTTGGCCTAACGAAATGCTCTCTTCTGGTCTTCTCATCGTTGTATCGTGTGCGTGGTGTCAGGTCGGCTGATGCCTTGTGTGTTGTGACATGTTCCATGACCGTCACGTGGGTGATTGTACCTATTTCCCTCATATTTTCGTCAATTAATCAGACATGATTCCATGACCGTCACGTGGATGATTGTACCTATTTCCCCCATACTTTTCGTCAATTAATCAGACATGATTCCCTTGTAGTAATAGTTAATGAGCTGGGGCAAAATCCTTTTTTTTTTGAAGGGGGATAGGGCAAAATCGTTTGTTGTGACAGCCAAATTGGCTGCTAGGCTCGCGGCAGAGTGAGCTAAGCGCATCTCCAGCCGCGTCTCCAAGAAGGCCCCCCAGACGTTTTTTCGTCCGTCGGTGTCAAAAAATCGACCCAGTCGCGCCCCCGAGAGCCCAGTTTTCGCCGTCTCAGGCCGAAATTGGCGCCGGCGGACCCAACCCGAACCCGACGCGTTGGGGATCGCTCGGGGGCGCCGGGCGAATCGTTTTTGGCGCGAAGAGCCGCGGGCCCGCCGCGTCAGCGACTCTACCCTCTTCTCGCCCCTTCGTCGTCGTCCTTATCGTCTCGTTTCCGTGACGAATCAATGCCAAAGCTGCCGCGCACTGCCGCGCCGGTCAGCCTCCATTGATGCCTCACGGGCGGCGCAGTGAAGGCTGGGCGACGCGTCCCTCGGCCGCCACGCAATCACGCCACGCGTAACGCGCCGGCCAAGCCTACCACGCGGCGTCTCCGCCTATAAAAGCCGACTGCAAGCGCGCCGGAGAGACTCACCCCGATCATCCACCGACGACGCGCTCATTTCTTCCCCTTTCCTCCTCTCGCCATCACCAGTTGAGAAAGTATGGCCGAGCGTTTCCCAGGCGACGGCGCGGTGGCGAACGGATTCGGGTGCCGTCATCTGCACGAGGACGAGGCTTGCCTCCTTTTCGAGGCCGAGTACCCGGTCCCGCCGGACATGCGGGTGCCCGGGGCATGGAGGATCAGCGCCGGCGGCGTGCCGGTGCCCCCGGTATCCACCGGCGCGGCGCGGCGTGCGGAGATCGCACGCATCCGCTCGTCCCTGCCGCGTGCAGCGAGGGAGGGGCCCCGATACGTCCCCGACAGCCCAATCTGGGAGCCGTACTTCCGCCGCCGGCACGACGAGCAGCTCGAGGCCACCAACGACGTCGTGCCCTCCGGCAGGTTCAACGCCGCCGTCCGGCGTCGGTGGTGGGGCGTGCCCGGGCGCACGTTGGAGTCCGTCCTCGAGTACATCGAGGGCGGCAACACGCTGCGCCTCGAGTACCCCGCTCCCCCATCCTTCTCACGCCGCTGGGGAAGGAGCCGAAGCTCCTGGACGCCGAGGCGCATGGAGACCGGGGTGTCCTCCTCCTCGTCCAGCGGCTCTCCCTGCCTCCACCTCCACCCCGTCAAGCCGGAGCCCCAGGACACGCCTGTCAGCGCACGTACCCGCAGCTCCGGCGCCCTCGTCGAGCCCAAGGTGGAGTCCAGCCTCCCCCCGGAGTACGAGGAGATAGCCCGGCGCGGCTTCTTCGACGAGGACGCCATGCGGTGATCGCGCGACGACTACGTGCGCGAGGAGATGGTCTGGCAGCGCCGGGCCCTGGAGGAGATCGCCGCCCGCAAACGTGGGCGCGAGGACGAGGACGGTGTCGTCGTCCAACCCGCCGCGCCAACCGGGGGAGGGATGCAACAGGGACGGCGGAGGCGTAGGCGGGGGCGACGACGACGACGACGACGACGGCGGTGACTACACGCGGTTCTACAGCCTCCTCGGCATGTAGAACCGCGTGGGCGGGCGGCGAGGCGGGGGGTGAGGGAGACGGCGGGGTAGCCCGCGGTAGTTTTTTTTTGTAAAATATGTTTAAATTTAAACGAACTCCATGTTTGCGTTGTGTTTGCGCCGAATTTGAACATTTTAAAAACCCGTGGGAGGCCGCGACTGGGAGGCATCACACCCCCAATGCGCGGTTTAGCGCCAGTGCGTTTTCAGGAGACGATTTTTTGCCCTTTCTGGGAGGCCAACGGCTTGAGATGCCCTAACCAAGAGTGAAGTCAAGTAAAGCAGCACACCAACCCTCTTGCTGCAACCGCACGCCCAAATTCATGCGACCAAGATTTGACTATGGACCAAACACTTCCTTCTTCCCTTTTTCAAGATGGAAACACGTTCGTGTTGAGCGCTTTCATGAAACTATAAGCAAAGCCAGACCAAAATCCAGTGCCACATAAGACTCACACGGCGACATCATGTTGTAATCCAATTCGAAGAGCGGCATGTGTAATAAGGCTAGTCATAATGAAAATAACTTAGGTAGTAACATAGCGCACCTCGAGAATTTTTTATTTATGTGGCAAGTAGTTAATGAGAAGTAGTAACATAATATGTTACTGTAACATAGCACTTTTCAAAACAACATGAGTCTACAAGCTATTAAATGAGGTCACATATGACGCTAATACTATGTTACTTTGCACTATGAAAATAGTAACTTAGACTAGTGTCATGCATATAACACTAATTTAAATTACTCACCACTATGACCAGCCTAACAAACGCCGATTATCAGTCGGCAATCTTGCACAGATCACGACACATGCGTCGTAGTAGCACCAGCAGTGCCGTGGAGAGGGGGGAGCGCATGTGTTTCACCTGCTGCTGGAAGCCCAAAGGATAAACAAAAAATAGTGCGTACTCGTACAAAAAGAGGAGGAAGCAGCAGAGAACGACGAGCTAGTGGACCACGGCGAGGGAGGCCAGGCCCAGCCACGTGAGAGCCCGCCCGGAAAGCGGAGGCGAGGCACGCGGGAAAGTGCGGAAATTTTGTAGCGACGCCGGGCGCGGGCGAGCCGTGCCGCGCCTCGTGCGTACGCGGGCGGCGGGGGATACGGTTTTCGATCTCTCCTTTCGATTACGCCCGCCCGCGCGCGGGCCAGGCCAGACCCGCCAAACCGCGCCCCCCCGGTGGTGCGTGAGCGGAGCGGTGACCTCAGGCACGAGGACGCTGCCACTGCTCTGAACGGCGGCAGGGTGGTCATCATGAACACGCGTACTGCTGCTAGATGCCCAGCAGCTTCTTCTCCCGGCAGCAGTACACCGAATTTAGCGCCATGTTCATCTCCTCGCGGTTTGAAATTTTCATGAGCTTCCCTGCCACGCCCCTTCTCTTGACCCAAGGTTCGAAACAAACTAGAGTGTTTGTCTGAATTTTGACAGTGATTTCCGGAGTAGTTTTAGGCGTGCCAATCTGAACAGCTGAAGACAGTGCTTCCTGGAGCTATCACAGGCAGCTAGCTGGTTGTTGTGAGATAAAATTGACATCTACTATTGTTTTCTGGGGCAAACAAATTGACATCTACTTGGTCTTGTCTCCAATTTGGAACGACTAGTCTCCAGTTTGGCAGCCGACACACCCGCGTCATATCTTCACGCACTTGGTCTCAGGACCCGGCGCCCGCAGAATTATTTTATCACAATCTCGCTAACCGCTTCTAAAAAGACGACTCATCATGGCAATTAACTACTCAACCAACTGCCCATAACCATAAGCTATCTTCCTTTACCAACTATTAATATGGTGTTTGCCAATCATGCGTTGGTCAAGCTTGAAATGCATTTTTGTTTTTGCGCGTTCCACTTGGAACATTTCCTGCTGTACAGACAGGTACTACAGGTTGAAATAATTATCACGACAACCAAGAAACTCTAATATGGTACTACTGTGATTTTATTTATTTATTTTTGTAGAAATCAACTTGATTCTGTCAATGCTTTGCACTGCTGTAGCAAACAGTAGCGCTTAAGGTTTACAGCTCATGCTCACGGCGAGCTCATGCCTTACGAGATCACGCTGAAGCATAGAAGTGGGGTCATCCAAGTTCCAACCATGAGTTTGCTGACTGTTTGCCAAGTCTCGTCATGTTACTTTCGAGACTGGACTCGATCCTATCCTTGAGAGAACAGCATATGCTTAATATTTTCTTTAAGGGCAGCAAAGTTGACTGCAACAATTAGGAAAGCTGACTTTCTGAACTCTTAAGACAAACAAGTAGAGTCAATGAGTCGAAATCGTGCAAATTGAATTGCACGCTGTAATTCACTACGCGTTTTAAGGTGTGGAAAAATAGTCAAGTCAAATAGGTTAGGTAAAAAATTTACATATCTCGGGTTAAACGGATGGTCCTCCTTTTGCTCATTGGCGCAGAGCCAATGTAGACAAACCGAACTTGACCTGGGAAATCCGACTGAAGAACTTCTAGTAGTACGACCGAGAGCGGCCAATTTCCTTTTTCTCTCTGTGTGTGTGAGATGCAAAAAGTTGCACTCTCAAAAGTCAAAAGGCGGGAACAGTTCAAAACAGGAAGACCGCGAGTTACTGGACCATTTACTGGGGGTGGCAACCAGTGAAGTTTATCATACCAACTTTACCAGGCAAGAGACATAACAGAGGACCTAAGTGACCCATAGGAATACACTGAGAGTACCCAGCATTCAAATTTGGAAATAAGCTGCATAGCACAAGTTAAGCTGACAAACATTTTCTTTCTGAACTTTGACACAACAGGTAAGCAACTCTTGAGGCAACACTGTTTTTCCACAGGAACACGGGGTAACTTCAACAGCAAACTATGGGGATAACTCATGCCTGTATACCCTAACTTCAGAGCTTGTGTCTTGCAAGATCGCACCAAACGAGAGCAGTAGAGTCGTTAGAGGTTCCCAACACAAGCTTGATACCGTTCCTTCCAATGGTCTTGACTTGTTCCCTCAGAGGTTGGACTTGATCCTATCCATGGAAACAGAGTAGAGATAAAACATTAGAGTGGCGAAGTTGACCTGCCCAAGACCAAAAACGTATTCATAATACTGAACTGGAGTATAATATAAACAATTAGCCAATATGTTCATCTTCTACAAACACGTTCATGCTCAGAATTCTCCCTTGCGTGTTATCTCAAAGTCAACTAAAGGCAAACTGAAATTGGATAGCACTAAATTTCATATATGACCCAAAATGGTAGAAGAAATGTAAGTGACATGCCAGGTCTGAAGGTGATACTGCTATTTCCAAATTGAATATATGCAATTCTTCTACAGATTCGCATGAAAACTGAACCTACTTTAATGTAAGTAACTGAACAGACGAAGAAATGTAAATATTTTCCCTTCAATAGAAAAACGTAGCCTGCACCTTTTTCTAGTGGGGGAAACAAGCCTCAAGAATCAATATTTCTGCATCCTTTGATGCTCTTCTCAGCTTCAGGAGATTTTTTAGGACAGTTCTGTCCAATCCCTTGTCGATTATTCCCACTTTTCTTAACACTGGTGCCTCTTCAAGTAAAAGTTTCAAGAAGCCAAACTCCGCAAAGGAGCCAGTGAAGTCGAACAAACCAACTACTTCAACGTTCTGGAAGAGACAGACATCACGGTCTATTGATTCCCAGAAATGCACTCTTGGTACCATGGAATTCCTGGAAATGAGCTGCAAAGTACAGACTGTAAATTGAGCAAGGGTCCAATGGAAATTTATGATATGTAGCAAGTCAGAAGATTTCATCATCTGTACCTTTAGTTTGAAAAATCGCAGGTTGGGGGCATGCTGAAATAAGTACAAGGCAAAATTTGCTTCCTTGAGATCACCGAGATTGATCTCCAGGCTTATCTCTGTCAGCCGGTTGAATAATTTTGGCTGCTTGAGAATCAGAAATTCACGTTCTACGCACTGCAATGGCAATAGGCCCCCAAACATAATAAGAAACAGTGAAATAATAAGCACTAAGCGAAAACTTTGCCATCACAGTTTCTTACCTCAAGGATGTGTCCATGAAACCTAATAGTCTCAACATCTGAAAGAGAAGCAATAAATGGAGAAAGATTGAAGTTGCATCTGGTTGTCGAAGCACCATCTGTGTCAGAACTCAGTTCCAGTCTGATCCATACGGAAGTAAGATAAGGAGCATGCAGATTGAGGTGTGTAAACCAGCCTTCAATTTTTAGCACCTTGAGCTTTGTTGAACGAATATTTATATTGGATTGGCTGCACAATCCACGAATATTAAGTTTCTCCAAATTCGGGCAACTCGCTACTAAATCCCCTAAACTGTTTCCTTCCACGGTAACATATTCTAGACGAAGAGTATGCAATTGTTTGAAGCCTTTAGATGGAGGTGGCAAATGTAAACTAGTGAAAACACAAGCTCGCAGATACACATATTCTAGTTCATCGCAGGAGAAAAAACTAGACGGGACCTTGTAACTGTCACGTATACTTGTCTGAAGTTGAATCTCCTTAATCTTATTTCTTGACAGCATAAGCATCCAACGGTAAAGGTATCCTCCAGTGGATACCATTTCATTCGCTACGGTATTCAGGCAAAACTTCAGAATTGGGCCGTTGTGGAGGAAGAGAAACATATCAGTGAACTTAAGAAATCTGCGGTCATCGTCTGCACTATCATTTCCTGAAGCGAAATCAGCTCTCCTGAACATCAGTTCGGTCATTGAAGCCCATGTGTACCTCCAAGTCCTTGACAAGAGGCATGTTCCAACAGCTTCTTTTATTGGCAGACAACAAAGGATTTTGTCTCTGAGAGCTTCGGGTAGATTGCTGATGATATCTTCATCCACAACAGACTTACATATCTTCGTTGGGGAACTCCCATGGTCCATTTGGTACACTTTTACTGTGAGAGCCTGCATGTAATGTGGCACAAGATAACCTATTAATCTCTAACATGCCACACATTATAAATGGGACACTAGAAAGGGGAGCAAGAGGAGACAGTCCGGAATTGGATGCATTCCTCCTCTTGATATGATATTCTATTGTACTGAAAAGATGTACAAAAAATGTTTTAAGGAAGTAACGCCATATGAGAAATTTCACATCTCCACATGACAATTCATAGTAATCAGGCGAGCATTTCTGTTAAACACCCAGAAAAGGTTAATTCGCACCACTTTAATTAATTGGACATCGCAACATAATTTGCACCCCATTGTTGGTATAGACTCGTGAAATGATTCATATTACGATTCTCGGTTAAACACTTCATATATCCAGGTGGAATGAGCCATTGAAGTTGTCACTGTTCTAATTTCTGTTTTACCTACCTAAAGACGGAGCGAAGCCAAAGCGAGAGACGATCGGGCCTCACCTAGGGTTGGGGCAGCTGCCTCCGATATCTTCCTGTCCCCCGCTCTTGTTGGTTTTCGGTTGCTTTCTCCTGTCACGGCCGGCGGTGCGATCCTGGGGAGGCAGCACGGCGCGGCACGACACCGCGCCGGCCCGACCAAGAAAATACGGCGGCGGCCGGCCGGCAAGTGGATGCCGAGCAGGTGCTTGCGAGCCGCGGAAGAGTGTAAAACCTTTCTTTCTTTTCAATCGAGGAGTCCAAAATCTTGGATCCGGTCGAACCAGAGAAGCCACATTTTTTTCCTTGGCGAACACTTCTTATATATACACATTAATAAATATACAATATTAATTGCAATAAATGCGTATATGTAATATTAGGGAGGAAATTAATTGCACATTAATATTATGTATGATATCTTTACGCATTAATTTTTTTGCGAGGTATCTTTACGCATAATTAATATGATCAACACATGCATTTATAGTTGATATGATACTAGAAGTGAAGCCGCAATCTCAAAGCTAGAGAAATATGAAATAATTCTTACCAACCTAACAAGTTCAGTCTCTGACATTGGCATCGCCACACTTTCAACCCCCACTGATCACGCTGAATGTCATACAGCAAATTAGGCACATTGTCACCGTCGTAACCGCATAAGAAACACATATAGGCACAACATAATAGGGTCAAGATGGAACAAGCAATACTAAATTATGAATAGAGCAAAACATCAAAATTACAATGATGCAAGGACAAATATACCCTTAGCTCTCGGTGATTTGCACTAAAAGCAGCTGGTGCTGCCTGCTAAACAAAATTTCAGAGGTCAAAATCGATGCTAGATGCTAGGCTCACAATTGAAAATTGTACTATATCCTAGCGAGTCAAAGAATAAAGCATAAAATTAAACACAAAACAAGAATGGCTAACACAAGTCTTCTTTCTTTCTTTATGGGTCTCCTGCAATTAAAACTTCAGTGTTATAGTAGCAGCAGTTAACAGCGCAGTGCATTTCTCCATTGATCATTGTTCTCCTCTTTTCTCTTGTTCATGTATACCTCTAGAGTGTAGTTACCTGCTTCTATTTCAGTTTATAGGCCGCACTTTTGTGCATCTTGGTCTGCTAAAAAATAGAGGACCGAGAAAGGAAGAAAATGAATTTCTTTGTTGAACATAGGTAGATAGTATAGAGATATCGGTGTTTCCAGAACTAATTTTTCCTGTCAGTACTACAAGAGTCGTCTCAGCCTCTTGAAGCTTAATTAATTTCTACTTCTCTCGACCAGAGCATCATGTTGATTATTCCCCATCTTTGCATGTATTTCATGTTTCAACGGTCGCAGATTTCTGAGCAAGCTCACTCCTGTAAAATTACTCGCAACACTTAACCCCAACAGCCGCTTCACCTTCTTCAGCCATGCCGACTCCGTCATCCTCTCCAACCTGGACGACACAGTGGCCGCTAAAATCCGGACGAACAAAGCATGCACACTAAAACATTCCTCACTGTCATACACAAAACTCACCACCAATCCGGACGAACAAAGCATGCACACTAAAACATTCCTCGCTGTCATACCCAAAAGGCCAAAACTCACCACCCAATCCGGACGAACAAAGCATGCACGCTAAAAAATTCCTCACCTTAAGAACCCACTGTGGCTCTCATTTTGAAGAACTAACCTTAGGCAAGTTTGGCAACATTGTATGGCAAAGTGTGGCATTGCTAGGTCTAAAACCAAACGGCCCCTTAGTCTTCTTTCTTGTTGGCATGTACGAAATCAGGGACTCTTTTCCAATAAGAAGCACGATATTGGACGACTCCTGTGACTGCAAGAAATCATTCAATCCAACATCATCTGCAAGAGATCGAAGAATTTTTTTATTTTCCATCACAGCATTCTACAACAATAGTTCCAATTATCTCAATATCTCTGTGTGCAGACAACCCCCAGCCCTGTCCTGTTTCTCCCCTGTTCATCCCTTCTAGCACAGAGCAGCAACTATCTCAAAAAAAAAAAATGCACAGTACATAAGCAGCACGCAACCACGAACAGCCACCGCGTGCCACCTGACCCCTCTCTCATCTCAATCAAATAAAATGGTGAGATTGGAACGAACCTTAGAGACAGAGTACCTTGGGAGAGGTTTCGGGAAGAGCTGATAATGGGGGAGACGCCGGGCGCTGCTTGAGACGCGTTCTTTGGCGTCATCGAGGGAGGGGAGCCGAGGATGTTGGGGTTGAAGTTCCCAACGGCCTGCAAGAATCGCGTGCGGGAAGCGGATTTGGAAGGGGTCTTCGTCGCCGCCGTCCGTGGTCGAGGACGCGAGCTTGGACGGGTCTCGCTGCCCGCTGCCGCCGTGGCCGAGGACGCGAGCATCTCTACCACACCCTGTATAAGGCCGACCTGCAAAAACTTTTACATAATGCTGAAAAACGGTTTTACGGGCCGATATGAGTTGTGCACGAATATGCTTTTTTATGAGTCGGCTACGCGAAGTCTGCTTGATCACAGCCCGCGTCGCCCCGCAAACCGAAAAACTCCGATAAGTGAATTTGACAACAACTTCGACAATTGAGTTCAAATTCGAAGAATAAAACATAGTTCACGCACAAATAAAAGCATAATTTTGTACGACCAACGCAAAAGCGACGACCGCGTCCATCATCATCTTGGTCGCTTTTCACCCGTCGTCGTGATCTTCACTCCGCACCACCACCATTGATGCTATCGGCACCCCTGAATCCATCGTCGACACTGGTTCCAACTTCGTCACCGAAAGCATCGCTGAGCGCACTGAATGCATCAGCGACACTAGTTCCAACTCCTCATGGGAAAACATCACTGGCACCGAAACACCCACCGACCGCCGCTAGCATCCTCCTCTTCAAGATGTCTTTCCTTGTCATATCATGTCGTTTTTTGGTGATGTCGTTCATGTAATCGCGGTTCAATATCATGATCCTGTTCTCTTCGGCAAGAAGCTTGGCCATGGCTTTGGTCTCAGCGGCATAGGCTCTTCTCTCCGCAATGGCTGCCTTGCGCAACCCCTCATCCTTGAGCAATTGCCACTTCTCTTGCTTCTCTCGTGCTTTCTTCTCGGCCAACTCTTTCTTTGTCTCCAATGTCTTCGCTAACATCAACTCATTTGATTGCACCATGGTATCTATCTTGTCCCACAAGTTCGATGCTTCGTGTTCCCTCTTGATCTTCTCCTTTGTCTTCTTCTCACCATCGGGCTTGTTCAAGTTTCATGGGCCATCATCATCTTCATCTTCATCCATGTTCGTAAGTGAACCTCTCTTTGGTGGGGATTCTCTGTCAATCAACTTCCACTTGTCACACCCTTTGAGCAAGTCCCAACAATGCTTTAGTTTAACTTTTTTGCCTTTGTAAGCTACCATGTCTTTGTATCCTTGTTGGACAATTTTCTCCTACACAATTAAAACAATGTCAAATGATGCAATCACTTCAAAAGGTACAAATGATTTGCACAACTTGGGACGTGAAAACGAACTCACATAATCGGATTCCACGGTTCCATTTGGAGGTGCATTGCAAACTTATTTCAAGCAAGCAGCCCAACGGCTACAAATCGGCTTGATCACGTCCCAACGACTTTGGAGTGACCGAAAGGTGTGTGGAGTCCTATTGGGATACTTTCCCATAATGCAGAAGTATTGATCTTTGATTCTTTGCCAATACCTCTTGGCGGTTTGAGATGTACCGGTGCAAGCATCAAGAGACACCGCACTCCAGGCCTTGATCAAGATTTCGTCTTCCAACATCGTGTAGTTCTTTGATCTCGCGCCTATTTTTGTTTGCGCTTGCTCATACACCCCCTCATTTATCTCCTCCACTTCATCTTCACCACCGTGATTATCCACGCCACCCTCCATTTCATTGTAATCGAAATCAGCGAAGGGGGCTTGATCGATGTCGATGGTGTTGGTGTCCAACAAGTTGACGAACTCGGCAGTGGCATCGTTCGAACCACCGCTACAATGAGTGACATCAAGTCACAGGCTACCACAATGGCGAAAACTGAAGCAAGTAGAAGGAATCAAAGATGCATACCTTCCGGCCATTTCATCGAACACCTCGCCTGCGGTGGAAGCAACGCCGTTGAATGGCATCGTTGGGGTACCTCTTGCCGGGGTGGAGGAAGAGGATGAAGGCACCGGCCTTTTCGTAGGAACCTTCTTGCGCTTCAGCCCGAAACCTTGCTCATCTTCTCCGACGGCGGTCGGGCAGATCGCGCAGCGGCGGCGGCGCCGGGCGCGCGTGCCTTCCCGGCGGGGCCAGCCGGATTTCCACCCTACATGACCAAGTTGCCCTGTCGGTTGCGGGCAGGCGCGGTGGTGCCTTGAGCGATGGCGGGGGCGACATGGCCGAAGATGAGATCTGCCATAGGGGATTGCACGTGCGCGACATCCACAGTGACGGGGGACGGCTGGGAGGCTTCCATGGCGGCGAAGAATGGCTGGGGAAGATGGACTGGAGCGGGTGGAGGCGGGGCAATGGCGGCAAAGGGGGTGAGAAGCGGGAACGGCCGCGCGGAAATTTTCCTCGCGCCAAATCTCGCTGCGGATAGACGGCAAGCTTTGTTGGGAAATGTTGCATGGAACACAAAAAAATTATACGCACACGCAAGATCTATCCATGGAGATGCATAGCAATGAGAGGGAAGAGTATGTCTACGTACCCTCGTAGACCATAAGCGGAAGCGTCTAATAACATGGTTGATGTAGTCGAACTTCTTCGCGCTCCGACCGATCAAGTACCGAACGTACGACACCTCCGCGTTCAGCACACGTTCAACTTGGTGACATCCTCCGCCTTCTTGATCTAGCAAGACGACAAGGTATTGGATGAGTTCCGACAGCACGACGGCGAGGTGACGATGATGTGAAGCTATCTCCGCAGGGCTTCTCCTAAGCACTACGAAATATGACCGGGGGTGTAAACGGTGGAGGGGGCACCGCACACGGCTAAGAAATTTGTTCTCGGTCTGCTAGGCGCCCCCTCCCACATATATATAGGCAGGAGGGAGAGGGGAGAGGCCAAGGGGCGCCCCAAGTAGGTCCGAATCCTACTTGGGCTCCTGCCCTTGGCCGCGCCCCCTGCCATATTTGTCGGCGGGGGGGGGGGGGAGGGAAGGGGGGAAGGGGGAGGGAAGGGGGAGGCCGAATCCCCCCTTTCCTTTCCCCCACTTGGGTGGCTGCCATGGGGGTGCGCGAGCCCCTTGTGGGCTGGTGTGCTCCCCTCTTGTGGCCCAATAGGCCCACTATCCTCCCGGGGGTGTCCGGTACCCCCTTCGATACTCCGATGACTATCCCGTACACTCCGAAACACTTTCGGTGTCCGAATACCATCGTCCTATATATCAATCTTTACCGCTTGACCATTTTGAGGCTCCTCGTCATGTCCGTGATCTCATCTGGGACTCCGAACAACATTCGGTCACCAAATCATATAATCATATAACACTATATCGTCAACGAGCGTTAAGCATGCGGACCCTACGGGTTCAAGAACTATGTAGACACGACCGAGACACCTCTCCGGTCAATAACCAATAGCGGAACCTAGATGCCCATATTGGTTCCTACATATTCTACGAAGATCTTTATCGGTCGAATCGTTATGACAACATACGTTTGTCTATCGGTATGTTACTTGCCCGAGATTTGATTGTCGGTATCTTCATACCTAGTTTAATCTCTTTACCGACAAGTCTCTTTACTCATTCCGTACTACATCATCTTGCAACTAACTCATTAGTCACTTTGCTTGCAAGGCTTCTTATGATGTGTATTACCGAGAGGGCCTAGAGATACCTCTTCAATACTCGGAGTGACAAATCCTAATCTCGATATATGCCAACTCAACAAACACCTTCGGAGATACCTATAGAGCATCTTTATGATCATTCAGTTACGTTGTGCCCTTTGATAGCACATAAGGCATTCCTCCGGTATCTGGGAGTTGCATAATCTCATAATCGAAGAAATATGTATTTGACATGAAGAAAGCAATAGCAATAAGCCGAACGATCAACATGCTAAGCTAAAGGATGGGTCTTGTCCATCACATCATTCTCCTAATGATGTGTTCTCGTTATCAAATGAAAACACATGTCTATGGTTAGGAAACCTTAAGCATCTTTGATCAACGAGCTAGTCTAGTAGAGGCTTATCAGGGACACGGTATTTGTTTATGTATTCACACATGTATTTAAGTTTCCAATCCATACAATTCTAGCATGAATAATGAACCTTTATCACGAATAAGGAAATATAAAATAACAAATTTATTATTGCCTATAGGGCATATTTCCTTCAAGCTCGGGTCGGCCTCCCACCCCGTGAATCTAAAGGTTGAGGGCGAACTTTTGTCGCGCCCCGCAAAACTTTATATGAGTCTGACGCGTTTGCGGGGTCTGATCGGGCAGTATTTTTCATGCGGACCCATATTTGGCGGTTATTTTGCGGGTCGGGGCATTATACGGGGGCTGCTAGAGATTCTCTAAGAACAGGTAGAAGAAATGTCGCCCCCATAAAGTGAGGTCAAAGATCTCAAATGCCCAGTCGGGAAGCTCCCCTCAGATCACGAGCTCCCAACCTTGATAGCCCAGATGCAATGAAGCAAGGAGAGACGGCCGTGGAGATTGACGTGGCAAGGCAAGATGATGAAAGGCACCACCACGCCCTCGTCCTCGCACACCCAGCTTCGCACAAAAGACACCCTGATACGTCCCCAACGTATCTATAATTTTTGATTGTTCCATGTTGTTATATTATCAATCTTGGATGTTTTATAAATATTTTATAGTCTTTTTATATCATTTTTGGTACTAACCTATTGACATAGTACCAAGTGTCACTTGCTGTTTTTTGCATGTTTTTTACATCACATGTAATCAATATCAAACGGAGTTCAAACGCAGCAAAACTTTATGTGGATTTTTGTGGACCAGAAGACAACCAATGGGCTGAAGAAGCACCTGGGAGCTGCTCCGATGGGAGCACAACCCACCAGGGCGCGCCAGAAGGCCCAGGCACGCCCTCGTGGGTTGTGCCCACCTCGGGTGTCCCCTGGACCGCCTCTTTACTCTATAAATACCCCAATATTCCAGAAACCCTTGGGGAGTCGACGAAAATCAATTCCAGCCGCCGCAGAGTCCAGAACCACCAGATCCAATCTAGACACCATCACGGAGGGGTTCACCACTTCCATTGGTGCCTCTCCGATGATGCGTGAGTAGTTCTTTGTAGACCTCTAGGTCTGTAGTTAGTAGCTAGATAGCTTCCTTTCTCTCGTTTGATTCTCAATAGAATGGTCTCTTGGAGATCCATATGATGTAACTCTTTTACGGTGTGTTTGTTGGGATCCGGTGAACTTTGAGTTTATGATCAGATCTATCTCTTTTTATCCATGAAAGTTATTTGCATTTATTTGATCTCTTATATGCATGATTGCTTATAGCCTTGTATTTCTTCTCTGATATTTGGGTTTTATTTGGCCAACTTGATCTATTTATCTTGCAATGGGAAGAGGTGCTTTGTAGTGGGTTCGATCTTACGGTGCTTGATCCCAGTGATAGAAGGGGAACCGACACGTATGTATCGTTGCTACTAAGGATAAAACGATGGGGTATATTTCTACATAAATAGATCTTGTCTACATCATGTCATCGTTCTTATTACATACTCCATTTCTCCACGAACTTAATACACTAGATGCATGCTGGATAGCGGTCAATGTGTGGAGTAATAGTAGTAGATGCAGGCAGGAGTCGGTCTATTAATCTTGGACGTGATGCCTATATAATGATCATTGCCTGGATATCATCATGATTATTTGAAGTTCTATCAATTGCCCAACAGTAATCTGTTTACCCACCGTTTGCTATTTTTCTCGAGAGAAGCCACTAGTGAAACCTATGGCCCCCGGGTCTCTTACACATATTATTTGCCTTTGCGATCTATTTTATTTGCCTTTTATTTTCAGATCTATTAAACCCAAAAATACAAAAATACCTTGCTGCAATTTATTTTATTTGGCGTTCGATCTATCAATCTACTACAATTTATTCACGTCCGTTTGCCAATTTCTAGCGCCGTTATCCAAAAGGGATTGACAACCCCTTTAATACGTCGGGTTGCGAGTATTTGTTATTTGTGTGCAGGTGTCGTTTACGTGTTGTTGTTTGGTTCTCCTACTGGTTCGATAACATTGGTTTCATCACTGAGGGAAATACCTACCATCGCTGTGCTGCATCACCCCTTCCTCTTTGGGGAAAACGATGTAGCTTCAAGCCGCATGACACCCCTCAACCGACTTTTCATGGGGTAGGACCACACGCACACCACCCAGCGACTCGGTCAAAATCGTCAGCCAATTTCAAATGTGTAGGCTCAATTGAATGAGAGGGCTCCCATCCCTAGGGACCTTAGTGATTTAGTAGATTTGTTTGCGGTAATATAGTAGATATGGTATTAATTGCACACATGTTGACACTGAAACAATCTAAGTTGTTGAGTTGACATGGTTTGATGAGCGAGAATAGTTGGATTTGTCACTTTGAGTCTTTTTATAGAGAGACTAGCAAAAAGGCCTGTGCGTGCAACGAGATAATAAAATCATGGTCTTCAAATCAATTTCCAAATACTCATAGTACATGTATATACACGTATTCAAATATTTGTGCACCAACCGACGCGCGTGCGGACGTAAGACACGTGCATTGTAACATGCTCACAATGGGTCGATGTTCGACTTGATCCTTGATGCGTGCATTAATTTTTTTGAGTACATCATCGATGCATGTATGACAAGGAAAAGAAAAGGTCTAACATCTTCACAATGGATCGATGTTGGACTTCATCCTTGATGCGTGTATATATTTTTCAATACATCCTTGATGTGTGTACGAGAAGAAAAAGAAAAGTTTAGTCTGATGATGGATGAAAACTGGAGGGCCTATGACATACGGATAATTCAAAGGAACGCTCACTTTTCTCATTTTTACGGGTGGTGAGATGGGTAATTTACTTCAATTTTAGAGGCAGTTTTGATGACAGATGAAAAATTCAGAGAAACAATTAGCAAAGACTTTTTTTCACCTACGGGTGGTGGGTGGCTAATTTACTTTAACTTTAGGGGAAATTTCAATGTCTCACAAAAAAAATCAGAGAAACAATTAACAGAGAGTTTTTTATTACTTATGCGTGGCATGGTGGGTAATTTATTTCAACTTTACACACATCTTAAGATAGATGGACGGACCAAAAAATAATAATAGAAACACCTGATACATCTCCAATGTATCTATAATTTTTGCTTGTTCCATGCTATTATATTATCATTCTTGGATGTTTTACAATCATTTTATAGCAACTTTATATCATTTTTGGGACTAACCTATTGACATAGTGCCTAGTGCCAGTTCATGCTTTTCCTTGTTTTTTTACTTCACAGAAAATCAATACCAAACGGAGTCCAAACGCAGCAAAACCTTTTGGAGATTTTTTATGGACAAAAATGAACAACTTGGGCCGAAGAAGTACCAGAGGGGTGCCCTGAGAGGGGCACAACCCACCTAGGGGCCCAGGTGCGCCCTGGTGGGTTGTGCCCACCTCGGTGGCCTCCCACACCGCCTATTTGCTCTATAAATACCTCGAAAATCCAAAAACCCTAGGGGAGTCGACGAAACACAATTCCATCCGCCGCAAGTTCCAGAATCACCAGATCCAATATAGACACCATCACGGAGGGGTTCATAATCCTCATTGGTCCCTCTCTGATGATGCGTGAGTAGTTCATTGTATGGGTCCATAGTTAGTAGCTAGATGGCTTCCTCTTCCTCTCTCTCTCTCTCTTGATTATCAATACAATGGTCTCTCGGAGATCTATTTGATGTAACTCTTTTTGCGGTGTGTTTGTTGGGATCCGATGAACTTTGAGTTTTTTTGAGAGGTCATACAGTGGGAGAGGCTCCCACTGTGTTTGTATTACTCAAACATATGGTACAATGTACACATCATAATTACAAGGTAGTCATCCTCCACTTTGTGAGGGAGTGACAGCTACATTATGTTGGAGAGTCTAATGAGGTGGTAAGTTTTGTACAAAAGAGAGAATGAAGTCTCTCTTATTAGTCCTAGTTCTATGTTGGAGGAGGCTAAAATCATGTTTAAATCCTACAAGCCAAGAGTGGAAAGTGGGGGTGATGCTTCTGAAGTGCTTGTTATTTCTCTCTTTCCAGATACTCCAGGCAGCTTGTAGAAATATTTCCATGAACATTGGCTTGCTCCAATTGGCGGCTGCGTGGCTTATCCATTGAAGTCTGGATCCAGTGTCCCCCCATGTGATCCCTAGGTTGGACCAGCAGTGCTTACTGAAGGAGGCAACTTTGAGTTTATGGTCAGATCTATTTTATCCATGAAAGTTATTTGAGTTTTGATCTCTTATATGCATGATTGCTTATAGCCTCATATTTCTTCTTCAAATCTTTGGTTTAGTTAGGCCGACTAGATCGATTTTTCTTGCCATGGGAAGAGGTGCTTTGTGATGGGTTCGATCTTACGGTGCTCAATCCCAATGAAAGAAGGGGACATGACACGTATGTATCATTGCTATTAAGGATAACAAGATGGGGTCTATTCCTACATGAATATATCTTGTCTACATCATGTCATCATTCTTATTGCATTAATCCGTTTCTCCATGAACTTAATACACCAGATGCATGCTGGATAGCGGTCGATGTGTGGAGTAATAGTAGTAGATGCAGGCAGGAGTCGGTCTACTAATCTTGGATATGATGCCTATATAATGATCATTGCCTAGATATCGTCATAATTATTTGAAGTTCTATCAATTGCACAACAGTAATTTGTTTACCCCCCGTATACTATTTTTCTCGAGAGAAGCAACTAGTGAAATCTACGGTCCCCGAGTCTATTCTTTATCATATTTGCTTTCCGATCTATTATTTGCCTATTTTATTTTCAGATCCATTATTCCAAAAACCAAAAAAATATCTTGCTGCGATTTTTTGTTATTTATTTTATTTCGCGTTTCCGCAAGATCTATTTTTCCAATCTACTACAAATTTATCTATCTTTTACCCGGAGGGATTGGCAACCCATCTTACGCGTCGGGTTGCAAGTATTTGTTCTTTGTGTGCAGGTACTGTTTACCTAGTATTGCGTGGTTCTCCTACTGGTTAGATAAACTTGGTCTCATCACTAACGAGAATACCTACCGTAGTTGTGCTCAATCATCCCTTCCTCTTCGGGGAAAAAACTAACGCGGACACGAGCCATCAAGAAAGGATTTCTGGCGCCGTTGCCGGGGAGGATCAAGTAAAGATAGTCTCCCATCCACTTGCAAATTTCTAGTGCCGTTGCCGAGGAGACATCATCAACATCTATCAGGTTCCTAATCACAAATCTCATCTCCTTGCAATTACATTAGTTGCCATTTGCCTCTCGTTTTCATCTCACCCACTTCACAAAAATTATCGTTTCATTCGCCCTCTTTTTCGTTCGCCTTTTTCTTGTCAGATCTCTTGTTTGCTATCTCTACTTGTGTTACAATGTGCCTTCTATTTGCTTGCATATTTGCCTGCTAAAAATCTATTGATACGGATCCTCATCCACTTGCTAATCTTTTCAAAAAATCCAATTATGATGAACCAATTGATAGTGAATTGAATTCACTAGATTATCTTTATGAAGTTTTGCTTGAGATTTATGAATCTAAAAATTGCGATGAAGTGTTAAACGAAGAAATTTATAAAGTGATTCACGACAGCTCCTTGAATGAAAAGCATGATTGCAATGATATTATTATAAATTCTATTAATGTCCATTGTGTTAGTGATATGCAAAACCCCAGGCTTGGGGATGCTTGTTTTGTTATGTCCACTACTGATTGCAATGATCATGATTGGGGTGATAATGATTCTTATGATCTTGAAAATTTATTTAAACCTCCTAATGAATATGCTTGCGATAATCCCACTTATTTGGAGAGTGTTCAATCTTATGAAATTTTTGATAAAAGTGGGCTTGGAGAGGTCATGACTTTATTTGATGATAATCCCACTATTTTGGAAGAGTGTCAACTTTGCATGCATGTGGATTATTGATGTCTGCTAGACTACGTTGGTATTTCCCCAAAGAGGAAGGGACGATGCAGCACAACGACGGTAGGTATTTCCCTCAGTGATGAGACCAAGGTTATCGAACCAGTAGGAGAACCAAGCAACACTACATAAACATCACCTGCACACAAATAACAAATACTCGCAACCCGATGTGTTAAAGGGGTTGTCAATCCCTTTCGGGTAATGGCGCCAGAAATTGGGAAACGGACGTGAGAAAGTTGTAATAACTTGATAGATCAAATGCCAAATAAAATAAAGTGCAACAAGGTATTTTTGTATTTTTGGTTTAATAGATCTGAAAATAAAAGCAAAGGAAAATAGATCACGAAGGCAAATAAATTAAAGAAGAGACCCGGGGGCCGTAGATTTCACTAGTGGCTTCTCTCGTGAAAAATAACAAACGGTGGGTAAACAAATTATTGTTGCGCAATTGATATAACTTCAAATAATCATGACGATATCCAGGCAATGATCATTATATAGGCATCACGTCCAAGATTAGTAGATCGACTCCTACCTCCATCTACTACTATTACTCCACACATCGTCCGCTATCCAGCATGCATCTAGTGTATTAAGTTCATGGAAAAACGGAGTAATGCAATAAGAATGAGGATATGATGTAGACAAGATCTATTTATGTAGAAATAGACCCCATCTTGTTATCCTTAATAGCAACGATACATACATGTCGGTTCCCCTTCTGTCACTGGGATCAAGCACCGAAAGATCGAACCCATCACAAAGCACCTCTTCTCATTACAAGATAAATAGATCAAGCTGGCCAAACAAGACCCAAATATCAGAGAAGAAATACGAGACTATAAACAATCATGCATATAAGAGATCGAAGAAGACTCAAATAACTTTCATGGATAAAAAGATAGATCTGATCATAAACTCAAAGTTCATCCGATCCCAACAAACACACCGCAAAAAGAGTTACATCATATGGATCTCCAAGAGACCATTGTATTGAGATCAAACGAGAGAGAGAGGAAGCCATCTAGCTACTAACTAGGACCCGTAGGTCTACAAAGAACTACTCACGCATCATCGGAGAGGCACCAATGGACATGACGAACCCCTCCGTGATGGTGTCTAGATTGGATCTGGTGGTTCTGGAACTTGCGACGGCTGGAATTGATTTTCGTCGACTCCCCTAGGGTTTCTGGAATATTGGGGTATTTATAGAGTAAAGAGGCGGTCCGGGGGGCACCCGCGGTGGGCACAACCCAGCAGGGCGCGCCTGGGCCTCCAGGCGCACCCTGGTGAATTGTGCTCCCCTTGGAGCACCCCTAGGTGCTTCTTTGGCCCACTGGATGTCTTCTGGCCATATAAAATCCACAGAAATTTTCGCTGCGATTGGACTCCATTTGGTATTGATTTCCTGCAATGTAAAAACATGCAAAAAAACAACAACTGGAACTTGGCACTATGTCAATAGGTTAGTACCAAAAATGATATAAAATGATTATAAATATAACAACATGGAACAATACAAAATTATAGATACATTGGAGAAGTATCAACATCCCCAAGCTTAATTCCTGCTCGTCCTCGAGTAGGTAAATGATAAAAACAGAATATTTGATGTGGAATGCTGCCTAACATGTTATCTCATATTCTTTTCTTTGTAGCATGGACATTTGGACTTTCATATGGTTAAAAGCAATAGTCTAGTTTTGATATGAGGACTTAAATACTCAAGCATATCAACAAACAACCATGTCTTTCAAAAAATCAACGCTAAATAAGTTATCCCTATCCCATCATGCTCAATCATTGATCCATTCATGAAGCACACTCGCATATTACCTACACCCAATGCTCAAGTACGATCATAGTGCCCCCTAGTTGGTGCTCTATAAGAGAATATGGAGACTCAAATTAAAAATAAAAATTGCATAAAGTAAAAGAAAGACCCTTCGCGGAGGGAAGTAGGGATTTGTAGAGGTGCCAGAGCTCAAAGCGAAAATTAGGAGATAAAAATAATTTGAGAGGCATACTTTTCCCACAACGAAAATGACTTAGAGCTCCCAACACTTTCCATGCTAGATATATCATAGGCGGTTCCCAAACAGAAAATAAAGTTTATTCCTTTTTCCACCATACTTCCACTTTCCATGGCTAACCGTATCCACGGGTGCCTTCCATGCCAACACTTTCCAAGGAATTTATTATTTGAAAACATAAAGTAAATTCATTTTTCATTTCGGGCTGGGCATCCCTAATACCTTTGTCTTACTCTCGTGCAATGACAAGTGAATAAACACTCATCGTGAGAATAACACATCTAGCATGGAAAATATCGGCCACCCCTCACCGCCTTGTGAGCGGTACGAGCACACAAAAGAGAAATTTATTTTCAAAATTAGAGATGGCACATACAAATTTTCTTAGAACGGCAAAAGAATACCGCATATAGGTAGGTATGGTGGACTCATGTGGCAAAACTAGTGTCGGTGTCAAAACCGGCGGATCTCGGGTAGGGGGTCCTGAACTGTGCATCTAAGGCGGATGGTAAGAGGAGGCAGGGGACACGATGTTTACCCAGGTTCGGGCCCTCTTGATGGAGGTAATACCCTACGTCCTGCTTGATTGTTCTTGATGATATGAGTATTACAAGAGTTGATCTACCACGAGATCAGAGAGGCTAAACCCTAAAAGCTAGCCTATGGTATGATTGTATGTTGTCCTACGGACTAAAACCCTCCGGTTTATATAGGCACCGGAGGGGGCTAGGGTTACACAAGGTCGGTTACAAAGGAGGAGATATACATATCCATATTGCCTAGCTTGCCTTCCACGCCAAGTAGAGTCCCATCCGGACACGGGACGAAGTCTTCAATCTCGTATCTTCATAGTCCAATAGTCCGGCCAAAGGATATAGTCCGGCTGTCCGAAGACCCCCTAATCCAGGACTTCTCAGTAGCCCCTGAACCAGGCTTCAATGACGATGAGTCCGGTGCACAGTATTGTCTTTGGCATTGCAAGGCGGGTTCCTCCTCCGAATACACCATGGAAGAGTTTGAATATGAGGATAGTGTCTGACCCTGCAAAATAAGTTCCACATACCACCGTAGAGAGAATAATATTTCCACAAATCTAATCTGCTGACACGTTTTGACAGCATGACATCACGCCACGGCCCGGTCATTATTTGGACCGTTTTTCTTTAACCAGCACCACACATAACGCGAGGCGGTTTCCTCGACACGTCTTGTCAAAGCAGAGATCGTGTTCCCCTTATCACGGGATTCTCATCAATACAGACGTGGGTAACCCAACCATGCATGTTGGTATGATTCCTAGATCTTAGGTAAGTCTGAAACGGCCATGAGGAGGACGCCTGATATTCACCCTCTTTATAAAGGGGACAAGGCCTCCCTCCCGCGTTCAATCGAGTTCTAACACCCAAAGCTTAGGTCAGGTGCTTCAGACCTTCAACCATGTTCGGATCCAACCTTCAAGGTCGGTGGATGCCTTCCTCCGTCACAGAGGAGGACATCAAGAAGTTGAGAGAGGCCAGATATTTGACCGCCGAAATTTCGCACAGGCTGCCTGCCCGAGGGCAGGTCGTCCCTACTCCCGAACCCAACGAGAGCATTGTGTTCATCTCCCACTTTCTCCGAGGACTAGGCCTCGCTCTGGATCCCTTTGTTAGGGGTCTTATGTTCTATTACGGGCTAGATTTTCATGATCTGGCCCCGGATTCCCTTCTTCGCATCTCGTCATTTATTGTTGTATGTGAGGCCTGCCTCCGCATTACCCCTCACTTCGGCCCGTGGCTCAAGACCTTCGATATGAAGCCGCTGATGATCGAGGGGCAGCACGCAGCGTGCGGAGGTGCTTTAATAAGCAAAATCGCTGACGCTCCATGGCCAGAGGGTTCCTTCCTAGAGGTGTCCGGATTGTGGCAGCGGAAGTGGTTCTACATCACAGCTCCCCGAAGTGCCAAGTGGGTAGCTGCCCCTACCTTTCGCTCGGGCCCCCACCACAACTGATGTCATGGATCAGCAGGGGGCTGAGCTGGGGTCCAGCCAAGGACGTGCCAATGCTGCAGAGCCGTATCCGAGATCTCTTCGAGGGAGATTTCAGTCTGGTTATGGTAATGCAAGTTATGCTGGTTCGTCGAGTCCAACCTTGCAAACGCCGGCCCCTCCACATGTGGGAATTCAACCCGGAAGGACCACGTACTATTCATCATTTCCTCGGCATGACGCACGAGGAGATGTACAAATCGTTCTTCGGACCCCAAATAGAGTGTCCGGACACCACTGAGGACATGGGCCTGAGCTGCAACCGCCCCGCTACCCAAGTAAGTAATCTCGTGGCCGAACACACTGTCCTTTTATTTATCATGACATCATTCTGAAGAATCGCTCTTTGACCAGGACTGGATAACAAAGGCGAAGATGATCCGGTGTTCGACCCCCCTTCCTGAGGGCTTGGACAATCCGGTGCTGGAAAAGATGCTTGAGCCAGCACCTTATCTGGGGGGGGGGGAAGAGGGCGAAAGCGGGCCTCCTTCGCTATTTATTCCAACCGAGGGAATGAGCGCCTCCGCGAGGGAGGATAACCAAGGGGAAGAATCTGACATTCTCTCTCCCCAGGGAAGGAAGAGGACTACCTCTGAAGATCCGGAAACTAAGGTTTCCAAACAGGAGAAGAAATCTCCGGCAGAGGGTCCTACCTCGGAGGGTTTTCTTGCCGCACAATGTCCGCGTGGGGATCATCCCTCTACCGAGCTGTAAGTAATCGAAAAGTACTTAATAGTGAAAACATCCTACCTTACTTCCGAAGACAATAACTGATGCTTATAAATTGTAGTCCGGATCGCAACCCTTCTCAACAGAGCTCATCTTCGGGGGATCTTCTTCCGGAGATGATGGAGAGCGAAATGCCTCCCCCGGACACCCCGGCTCAAGAAGCGGGCGACCTTGAGGTGTCGTCGCGAAGGGTATCTCCAGATCCACTAGGGCCAGAGGATAACCCTTTGGCTGCCCGGAGTCCCCAGTATCCGGCTCCTAAGGAGAGCGATAGCAAGGGTCCGTACAGTGTGCGGCCGGACATGCTGAAGGATCTTCTGGGGCAAGCTGCCGTCTCGGAAGAGCATCGTACGCTAATGGGTACGGTAATTGAAGGATTTCATCCGCTGAAAGCGGTTTGCATGAAGCCTTTATGAGTCTGCTGAAAGGCTTCGAGGTACATAAACTAGTGTATGTTTTTAACAATACCGCATACGTTAGGTATGCCCTATGCAGATAGTAGCCCCTGAGACTCTGGTTGCTATCGAAAACAGCGGCAAACATAGGATCATAGTCCCAGGTGACAACTAGACCGCCTTTATGTGCAGGTGGCTGAAGCTCCGGTGGCGAGCCAGACTGATGGGTTTGCCGAGCTAAAGCGGCAACTGGATGCGGTAGATGCCGACATCGTGCTTGTCAACAAGCGACTTGACGAGGCACATGGTGAGTGATTTTTCTGGTGGTCGTCACATAATAAGAGTAGCATGATGCTAGTATCTTTAATGTGTTGTGATTGCAGATGGAGCTGCCACCGTGGAGACCCTTCGGGCGGAGCTTGTCCGAGCCAAGGAGCAAGCAAGGAGTAGCAATGCGGCCGCTTTAAAGGCGGCCAAAGAATTAAGGGCCGAACAGGCCACGCATTGCGAGAGCAAGGAAAAAATAGCCAAGATGGCTGTAGAGTTAAAAGATGCCGCTGACCGTTACCAGCTTCTTGAAGAAGAGAACCGGGCGAAGATGACAGACCTGGAGAAGGCCCGGGTGGCTGCCAAGGAAGCCCGCTCCAAAATTAGAGCGACGAAGGAGGAGCTGAACCAAGCTGCAGATATCGTGTCTGGGAAGCCCTTCTTGTTGCAGACTAAGTTCGGAGATCCGAAGTATGCTCCTCTGGACTGGCTATGGAGTTCTGCGGACGCGTACATGGATTTGGCCGCAAGTGCTGCTGATGCGGCCGAGTACTTCAAGGATCAGAAAGGTCCCGAAGTGGAAAAGCTGTTCTGGTCACAGTTCCATGCTCCAGTCCGGCCGCTGCTGTTGAATGAGCGATTGGCCGAGTGGGCCGAACTCCATAGGTTGTCCGGACTTTCCATGAGGTCCGTTGTGGATAACCTGTGGCCGGGAGGGCCAAGGCCAAATAGATACTTTAGATTAGTGCAACAATTCCTTGGTGCTATACCACGCATCGATGCTGTAAAGAGATCGGCGTGCATAGAGGGTGCGCGGATGGCCTTTGCCCGTGTCAAGACATACTGGGCGGATATGGAGGCCACCACTGTTGCGACACAGGGTTCGGCCGTAGGCCGAGTGGCTGTCGAGCACTACTTTGAAGAAGTTCTTGAAGGCGCTTGTTCGATAGAGGCTCAGTGCTCGAAGAATGTTATGTTCAAGTGACATGTATTCCCATTGTAAAAGCAATGTTTTATTGAATTGTCAAGGCTGTATTTATACTTTTGCCTGAAAGTACTATGGTGCCTCCTATGCGGCCGTTTATGTATATATGTGTATAACCTGAAAGTTTGCAGTCGTCGGCTTCCGCCCCCATGCATATAATGCGGGGGTGTTCGCAAAAGATGCATATTCACACTTGATCCAACGTCTTGGTCCGTTAAGGAGGTGATAGCGTAGCGAACTAGGCAATCAGACTATATTGCTTTAACACTTTCACTCAGCCATAGGAGTTTGACAGTGGGGCTACTATGTAACCCCTGGTACTTCTGCGTTCGTCCGAATACGGGGCACGTACGTACGTGACCGGGAAACAACCCTTCGTTAATGCGCAGGAATCCCGAAGATTCCAATGAGTCATCGAGTGGTTGACCAGTCTCTCGCTATATCATGATAGTCAGTTTTTGGCTTTCTCTACTGAGGTGCTCATCCGGATGAACCAGGGCACAATCGCAGTAGTTCTCCCAGTGCTATCTTAGCCGATATAACAGAACGTAAGGTACCAAAACGTGGGAGCCGGGCAAACCCAACATTTGACCAAAGACATGATTCGGAGCTGATGCATATAGGTCCAAACTCACGATGCCGAACACTCCCTAAGGTGTTCGGTCTTTATAACATATACCGGGCTGAACAATGCCCTTAATAAGAAACCCCATGTGTCTAGGTACGTGCAAAATCCTGGCGTGGCCACATGCCAATAACGCCAGCATCCTTCTCGGTTGTGTGGAGTATCCGGAGGATGTGAGCAACAAGAGACAGTAAAAAAGGTTTACGCAGGGTCTTAATCTAAAAAGAAACCTTTGGGCGGGTCCTTGCTGCACGTCTGCGCCTGTGTCTCCGTTGTGCCATGTCCTGGACGGGTGCAGCACGATTGTCATCTGCAAAAGGAAAGAACTTAGGTGAAGGTTGCCGTGCCAAAAAAGAGAAGAGTTGGTTATTATCAATGAACTATCGAAATTCAAGAGAAACCAAGTTGAGCCGGGCTGGCCCTGATTACACGCGGGGAGCCCCTGGTGTCATTTTATGAGGGTTTGAAAACCAATCTCATGTATATATGATGGAACGCCGGATTCTTCTAACCGAGTCCGTGGTCTTGATGACCTGCCATTTTTCTGGTTGGTGAGGCTGTCTTAGCTTGCGGCTGCTAGAGCCGCCGCCTCCTCTTCCATACGTAAAAAACGTTCGGTATTTCTGCTAACTGTGATGATGCCACGTGGACCGGGCATCTTGAGCTTGAGAAAATCATAATGCGGTACTGCGTTAAAACGAGTGAAGGCCGCCCTTCCGAGTAGTGCTTGATAATCACTTCGGAATGGAGCGATGTGAAAAGTTAACATTTTGCTTCGGAAGTTATCGGGAGAACCGAATACCACCTCTAGTGGTAGAGAGCCCGTACAACGGGCCTCTTGGCCTGGTATGACTCCCTTGAAGGTAGTATTACTGTGGCTTATTTGTGTCGGGTCTATCCCCATTTTGCGGAATGTGTCCTGATATATCAGATTTAGGTCACTGCCGCCGTCCATGAGGACCTGTGTGAAATGGTACCCATTTACTATTGGGTCTAGCACCAAGGCCGTCAGTCCTTCGCGCCGGATATTTGTAACGTGACCCCGACGATCAAAAGTGATTGGGCATGCGAACCAGTGGTTGAACCTAGGGGTGATGGGCTCTATCGTGCGTGTGCATCAGAATGCATGATTGCTTCTCCTCTTTGTCACATGGATTACGTTTACTGTTTTAACCTCTTGTGGGAACTTTTTCTGTCCTCCGGCGTTTTGCTGGCGAGGTTCATCCTCGTCTTCGCTTGGTGTCTCTTCCCCTTTGTATTCGGCGTTTAGCTTACCGGCCTGCTTGAAGACCCAACATTCTCTGTGGGTATGATTTGCAAGTTTGTCTTGGGTGCCGTGAATCTGACAGAGTTTGTCAGGAATTTTGTTTAGGCCAGATTGTCCTTCTCTGCTGCCTTTGAAAGGTTTTTTCCGCTGACCTGGTCGGGTGCCCCTGAATCCGGCGTTTACCGCCGTGTTATCTGGGCTACTTTCTTTATTTCGACGCTTGTTTTTGTTGCGTCGTGGTTTACCATTGCCATCCCTGACTTCGGATGTGCTTGGGTCGCTGGTGCTGCTACGGGCCAACCAGCTGTCCTCGCCCACACAAAAGTGGGTCATGAGGCTTGTTAAGGCTGCCATTGTTCTCGGTTTTTCTTGACCAAGGTGTCTGGCGAGCCATTCGTCTCGGATGCTGTGTTTAAAAGCTGCTAAGGCTTCGGCGTCCGGACAGTCGACGATCTGGTTCTTCTTGGTGAGGAACCTGTTCCAAAGCTTTTGGGCGGACTCTCCGGATTGTTGGATTATATGACTTAAATCATCTGCATCCGGAGGTCGGACATAAGTCCCTTGATAATTGGCCCGGTAATCGTCCTCGAGCTCCTCCCAACTTCCAGTTGAGTTTTCGGGGATGCTTTTCAGCCAGTGCCTAGCTGGCCCTTTAAGCTTGAGGGGCAAGTATTTAATGGCATGGAGGTCGTCTCCACGAGCCATATGAATATGGAGGATGAAGTCCTCTATCCAGACTCCAGGGTCTGTGGTTCCGTCATACGCCTCGATGTTCACCGGTTTGAATCCCTCTAGGAATTCGTGATCCAACACCTCATCAGTGAAACATAAGGGGTGTGCGGCACCCTTGTATTGGGATGCTCCATGGTGTTCGGACGGTTGTAAAATTCGGCGTTGGTTGTGTACCATAGCGCGCTTCCTATATCCATAGATAGATCTGGTCACGCTGTATTTTTGACGCAAGTTCTCACGTGAATCGTGTGTTGACTTATGCGTGACTTTGTTAGCCGCTCTATCGCGTTCACAGGGTGGTGGATCCAGCCGGTTGGCCGTATCACCTTTCGGCTATATGGGCTCTAAGGCCTCATCGTCGAATTCCGGTAATAGTTTGCGTTTTGGATAGCTATTTTGATGGTAACTTCCACCATACTTCGTTACTTTGTTCCACTTGCTGTTGAGCGTATCTTGTGCGACCTTGAGCTTTTGCTTTTGTTTCTTCAGGCTCCTCGCTATGGCAATAAGCCTTCCGCGGAGGTTTTCTTGCTCCAAGTGCGTTTCCGGGATGATGTGTGCATCTTCGTCCGGACTGTTTTCTTCCCTAGACGGGGATTGATGAGGCTTATCTTTGGCGTCATCGTGTTCGGACGTCGGATCCGTACTGTGTGTGCAGTTTGCATCTTGATCGTGTTCTGCCACCGGGGTGGTGCAGTTGTCGTTTCTTCCAGAGTCACGTGGACTATTATTATCGTTGTTGTTGCTATGGCATGACTAAGAGCGGCGCCGTTGATGTCGGCGCTTGGGTTGCTTGGAGGGTGCATCCTCCGCTGTCTCTTCACCATTGCCCTCTCTAGGTGCATATACCATGTATACGTCATGTGATGAAGTAGCGGTCGAGTGTCCTGTGGGCGGTGGTTCTGGTTTGTCTCCTGCATCGTCGTACATACCGTTGACGTCTTCGGAGTCGAAGTCGAGCATGTCGGTTAAGTCGTCGATAGTGGCTACTAAGTGGGTGGTGGGTGGGCAGCGAATTTCTTCGTCGTCTGCATCCCATTCTAGCCGGACATAGTTCGGCCAAGGTTCTCCTGACAGGGAGAGAGACCTTAATGAATTTAGCACCTCTCCAGAAGGTGAGTGCTGAAAGATATCCGCGGAGGTGAACTCCATGATCGGCGCCCAGTCGGATTCGACGGGCACGGATATGAGCGGCTCGGAGTCCGTGGCGAGAGATGAATCCAGTGGTTCGGCGACACGGCTCTCGTAAGGAGTGAAGTCAGTATCCGGCTCTAACGCCACTGAGAGTGCGGCCTCCATGATGGGGTCCATCCCTCCGCTCTCGGATGGCGCGACTTGCTCCGGATTGATGGACGGAGTAGTTGTGGATGCGATCTCCCGAACATTGTCCGACGGCAGAGTTACATCATGCTCGTCACGACTGTACGGCGCATCCGACATGGGCCCAAATCCGTCGAAGATCAAGTCTCCGCGGATGTCGGCCGTGTAGTTCAAGTTTTCGAATCTGACCTGATGGCCAGGGGCGTAGCTCTCAATCTGCTCCAGAAGGCCAAGCGAATTGGCCCGCAGTGCAAAGCCGCCGAATATGAAGATCTGTCCGGGGAGGAAAGCCTCACCCTGGACCGCATCCCTAGCAATGATCGAAGGAGCCATCAAGCCTTATGGTGATGACATAGTGGAACTCTCAATGAAATCACCAATGTCGGTGTCAAAACCGGCGGATCTTGGGTAGGGGGTCCCGAACTGTGCGTCTAAGGCGGATGGTAACAGGAGGCAGGGGACACGATGTTTACCCAGGTCCGGGCCCTCTTGATGGAGGTAATACCCTACGTCCTGCTTGATTGTTCTTGATGATATGAGTATTACAAGAGTTGATCTACCATGAGATCAGAGAGGCTAAACCCTAAAGCTAGCCTATGGTATGATTGTATGTTGTACTACAGACAAAAACCCTCCGGTTTATATAGGCACCGGAGGGGGCTAGGATTATGCAAGGTCGGTTACAAAGGAGGAGATATACATATCCGTATTGCCTAGCTTGCCTTCCACGCCAAGTAGAGTCCCATCCGGACACGGGACGAAGTCTTCAATCTCGTATCTTCATAGTCCAACAGTCCGGCCAAAGGATATAGTCTGGCTGTCCGGAGACCCCCTAATCCAGGACTCCCTCAACTAGTTTAAAGGATTTTGGATGCACAAGTAGTGATCATACTTAGTGCAAAATGAAGGCTGGCAAAAGATTGAGAAGCGACCAACCAAGAAATGGATAATCTCATAAGCGAGCATTGAGCATAATTAACACCGAATAATGCACCACAAGTAGGATGTAATTTCATTGCACAACTATTGACTTTCGTGCTTGCATAGGGAATCACAAACCTTAACACCAATATTCTTACTATAGCATGATTACTCATCAACATGACTCACACATCACATCATCATATCTCAAAACTATTACAAGGAATCAATTTTATTTTGTCCAATGATCTTCATGAAAGCTTTTATTATATCCTTCTTGGATATCTATCACTTTGGAACTAATTTTTCATGTGTTGTTTTTGATAAGCTCAAACAAATATAAGTGAAGATCATGAGCATAAAATTTCTTTCTCTCAAATCAATTTAAGTGAAGCAAGAGAGAATTTCTTGAAATTTTTTACTAACTCTCAAATAAATCTAAGTGAAGCAAGAGAGCATTTCTTCAAAAATACTAAAGCACACCATGCTCAAAAAGATATAAGTGAAGCACTAGAGCAATTCCATAGCTAATAAAAATTTAAGTGAAGCATAGAGAGCAAAAGTCATGGCATAATTTTGGCTCTCTCAAATAGGTGTGTCCAGCAAGGATTCAAGACTTAAAACAAAAAGCAAAACAAGCAAAGACTCATATCATACAAGACACTCCAAGCAAAACTCATAGTATGTGACGAATAAAAATATAGCTTCAAGTAAAATACCGATGGTCGTTAGAAGAAAGAGGGGATGCCACTCGGGGCATCCCCAAGCTTAGTTGCTTGCTTCTCTTTGGATAATAGCTTGGTATGCCATGGGCATAGGCTCCTCTTACTCCTTATTCCTTCATCCATCGTAACATCACCCAAAACTTGAAAACTTCAATCACACAAAACTCAACAAAATCTTCGTGAGATCTGTTAGTATAAGAAAACAAATCACTACTATAAGTACTGTTGCAACCCATCCATATTTTATTCTTGCATTATATCTACTATATTCCAACTTTTCTATGGCAAAAACTCTTCAAATAAAACCCCATAGAATCATCAAAACAACCACACAATGCAAAGAAAACAGAATCTGTCAAAAACAGAACAATCTGTAGCAATCTGGATATTTCAAATACTTCTGAAACTCCAAAAATTCTGAAAAATTAGGACGACCTAAGAAATTTGTATATTAATCCTCTGCAAAAATAATTGGTATGTTATCACACTTCTGTTAAAACTGAAAATTATTTTCGTGAGCATGAAAGTTTCTGTTTTTCAGCAAGATCAAAACAACTATCACCCAAGAAGATCCTAAAGGCTTTGCTTGGCATAAAAACTAATTAAAACACAAAAACACAATCATAACAGTAGCATAATTGCGCAAACACTCAAGAATAGAAAGCAAAAGCCAAAAATAAATTTTATTCATTGGGTTGCCTCCCAACAAGCGCTATTGTTTTACGCCCCTAGCTAGGCATAAAACAAGGACCTAAGTATTGTCATCTTTGTTCTTAATTTCCTTAGAGGTGTTTTTATCATGAGGTTTTTTAAAAACAACATAAAACATATTTTCCATAGAAACCTTAGCACTATTGAGTTGCTTATCATCATAATCCTTTGATTTCCGGCAAAAATCCAAGAGTAATGTTGATTAACATTACTGAAAACTTGTTGGATTATATCTAAAATGGGGACTTCCTTTTGAAATTCTCATCAAAGATTTGATTATCCCCAAGCAAATGTCTTAACGCATAATAACTATTGTAAAGAATTTCATCTATCGCGGGCTTTTCACAATTCATGCCATAAAAATCAAAGATTTCGCTAGCTTCCCGTATTATGTAGTCAAACTCATTCATAAGAACGAGAGTGGCTAACTTTTTAGCCTTAGGATGTTTTATAACAGGAAGCTCAAAAAACAATCTTTGCAAAGTAGGAGTATGGATAAATTTACTTTCAAGTTTCAGAACTAGTGCTGAAATAGCATCCGCATAAGATCTAGTATTTCTAAGTATAGGAGCATCATCAAGACTTAGATTTCCAACACAATTGAAAAATTCTTGGATACGTTCTTTTCCCATAACATTCCCTTGCCCCAAGATAAAAGTTTTAGCATCCATATTGCCCATACGTCCAATCTTAGGAGTTAGGCCATCATCTGTTGCTGCCATACCGAAATCACTCATGATTGCAAGCAAAGGATAGATTTGACGAGAAAAACGGCGAACGAAAAGAGGGCAAATAAAACGGTAAATTTTTGTGAAGTGGGTGAGAGGAAATCAAGAGGCAAATGGCAAATAATGTAAATTACAAGGAGATGAGATTTGTGATTAGGAACCTGGTAGATGTTGATGATGTCTCCCCGGCAACGGCGCAAGGAATTCCTTTTTGTGTCTTCTAGACTGCGTCGGTATTTCCCCAAAGAGGAAGGGATAATGTAGCACAACGATGGTAGATATTTCCCTCAGTGATGAGACCAAAGTTATCAAACCAATAGGATAACCAAGAAACACTACAAAACAACTCCTGCACACAAATAACAAATACTCGCAACCCGACGTGTTAAAGGGGTTGTCAATCCCTTTCAGGTAACGGCGCCAGAAATTGGCAAATGGACGTGAGAAAGTTGTAATATGTTGATAGATCAAACGCCAAATAAAATAAAGTGAATCAAGGTATTTTTGTATTTTTGGTTTGATAGATCTGAAAATAAAGGCAAAGGAAAATAGATCGCAAAGGCAAATATATTAAAGAAGAGACCCGGGGGTCGTAGATTTCACTAGTGGCTTCTCTCGAGAAAAATAGTAGACGGTGGGTAAACAAATTACCGTTGGGCAATTGATAGACCTTCAAATAATCATGACGATATCCAAGCAATGATCACTATATAGGCACCATGTCCAAGATTAGTAGACCGACTCCTGCCTGCATCTACTACTATTACTCCACACATCGACCGCTATCCGGCATGCATCTAGTGTATTAAGTTCATGGAAAAATGGAGTAATGCAATAAGAACGATGACATGATGTAGACAAGATCTATTTATGTAGAAATAGACCCCATTTTGTTATCCTTAATAGAAACGATACATACATGTCGGTTCCCCTTCTGTCACTAGGATCAAGCATCGTAAGATCGAACCCATCACAAAAGCACCTCTTCCCATTGCAAGATAAATAGATCAAGTTGGCCAAACAAAACCCAAATATCGGAGAAAAATATGAGGCTATAAGCAATCATGCATAAAAGAGATCAAAGAAACTCAAATACTTTCAAGAATATAAAAAGATAGATCTGATCATAAACTCAAAGTTCATTGATCCCAACAAACACACCGCAAAAGAGTTACATCATATGGATCTACAAGAGACCATTGTATCGAGAATCAAGAGAGAGAGAGAGGAAGCCATCTAGCTACTAACTACGGACTCGAAGGTCTACAAAGAACTACTCACGCATCATCGGAGAGGCGCCAATGGAGGTGGCGAACCCCATCCGAGATGGTGTCTATATTGGATCTGGTGGTTCTGGACTCTGCGACGACTGGATCAATATTTCATCGACTCCCCTAGGGTTTTGGGAATATTGGGGTATTTATAGAGCAAAGAGGCGGTCTGGGGGGCACCCGAGGTGGGCACAACCCACCAGGGCGTGCCTGGGCCTCCTAGCACGCCCTGGTGGGTTGTGCTCTCTTCGGAGCACCCCCAAGCGCAGCCAGGGCCCATTATGTTCCTTCTGGTCCAAAAAAATCTCCATAAAGTTTCATCGCATTTGGACTCCGTTTGATATTGATTTTCTGCGATGTAAAAAACATGGAAAAACCAGCAACTGGCACTTGGCACTATGTCAATAGGTTAGTACCAAAAAATGATATAAAATGACTATAAAATGATTATAAAACATCCAAGATTGATAATATAACAACGTGGAAAAATAAAAAAAATTATAGATACGTTGGAGACGTATCAGTGATGGCCATGGTGGGATAGACAAGGTTGCTTCTTCGTGGACCCTTCGTGGGTGGAGCCCTCCATGGACTCGCGCAACCGTTACCCTTCATCGGCTAAAGTCTCCATCAACGTGGATGTACGATAGCACCACCTATCGGAACCACGCGAAAAATCACCGTGTCTACATTGCGTTTTCTCCCTCCAAACTCCTCCCCTTTACCTTCATATGCAATGATTTACATTCTGCTGCTATACTCTTAGAATTGCACGTGTAGGTTGATACGTCTCCAATGTATCTATAATTTTTGATTGCTCCATGCTATATTATCTACTGTTTTGGGCAATATTGGGCTTTATTATCCACTTTTATATTACTTTTGGGACTAACCTATTAACCGGAGGCCCAACCCAGATTTGGTGTTTTATGCCTATTTCAGTGTTTCGAAGAAAAGGAATATCAAACGGAGTCGAAACAGAACGAAATCAATTGGAGAAGTTATTTTTGGAACGAAAGCCACCAGATAGACTTGGACTCCACGTCAGGAGATACGGGAGGTGCTCACGAGGGTGGGGGGCGCGCCCCCCTAGGGCGCGCCCCCTGCCTCGTGGTGCCCGCGTAGCTCCTCCGACGTACCTCCTGCACCCATATATACCCACGTAACCTAAAACTTCCAGAACACACAATAGATCGGGAGTTCTGTCGCCAGAAGCCTCCGTAGCCACCGAAAACCAATCTAGACCCGTTCCAGCACCCTGCCGGAGGGGGCAATCCTTCTCCGGTGGCCATCTTCATCATCCCGGTGCTCTCCATGACAAGGAGGGAGTAGTTCTCCCTCGGGGCTGAGGGTATGTACCAGTAGCTATGTGTTTGATCTCTCTCTCTCTCTCGTGTTCTTGAGATGATACGATCTTGATGTATCGTGAGCTTTGCTATTATATTTGGATCCTATGATGTTTTCTCCCCCCCTCTTCTCTCTTGTAATGAATCGAGTTTCCCCTTTGAAGTAATCTTATCGGATTGAGTCTTTAAAGACTTGAGAACACTTGATGTATGTCTTGCCATGGATATCTGTGGTGACAATGGGATATCACATGATTCACTTGATGTATGTTTTGGTGAGCAACTTGCGGGTTCCGCCCATGAACCTATGCATAGGGGTTGGCACACGTTTTCGTCGTGATTCTCCGGTAGGAACTTTGGGGCACTCTTTGAGGTTCTATGTGTTGGTTGAATAGATGAATCTGAGATTGTGTGATGCATATCGTATAACCATACCCACGGATACTTGAGGTGACATTGGAGTATCTAGGTGACATTAGGGTTTTGGTTGATTTGTATCTTAAGGTGTTATTCTAGTACGAACTCTAGGGCTGTTTGTGACACTTATAGGAATAGCCCAACGGATTGATTGGAAAGAATAACTTTGAGGTGGTTTCGTACCCTACCATAATCTCTTCGTTCTTTCTCCGCTATTAGTGACTTTGGAGTGACTCTTTGTTGCATGTTGAGGGATAGTTTTATGATCCAATTATGTTAGTATTGTTGAGAGGACTTGCACTAGTGAAAGTATGAACCCTAGGCCTTGTTTCCTAGCATTGCAATACCGTTTACGCTCACTTTTACCATTAGTTACCTTGCTGTTTTTATAATTTCAGATTACAAATACCCATATCTACTATCCATATACCACTTGTATCACCATCTCTTCGCCCGAACTAGTGCACCTATACAATTTACCATTGTATTGGGTGTGTTGGGGACACAAGAGACTCTTTGTTATTTGGTTGCAGGGTTGCTTGAGAGAGACCATCTTCATCCTACGCCTCCTACGGATTGATAAACCTTAGGTCATCCACTTGAGGGAAATTTGCTACTGTCCTACAAACCTCTGCACTTGGAGGCCCAACAACGTCTACAAGAAGAAAGTTGTGTAGTAGACATCAAGCTTTTCTGGCGCCGTTGCCGGGGAGGTGAGTGCTTGAAGGTATATCTTTAGATCTTGCAATCGAGTCTTTTAGTTTCTTGTTTTTATCACTAGTTTAGTTTATAAAAGAAAACTATAAAAAAATGGAATTGAGTTTGTCTCATACGCTTCACCTTTTTAATATCTTTCGTGAGTATGATGGAAAGGATAATTGTGCTCAAGTGCTAGAAGAAGAAATCTATAAAATGTTTGGCACTAAATATTTGAATGATGAGCATGATTGCAATGTTGTTAGTACGAATTATTTGAATATCCATGATACTAATGATGATTGCACTAGTTATGATGAAAATGTCTCCTATAAACATGTCAATTTTTGTGGAGTGCATTGGGTTTGTAAGTACACACCAAATAGGGAAGATAGATATTGCATGAGGCATAAGTACTTAGAAACTAAATTGTTGCAAGAAAGGCTAGATGATTGTGCTGAAAATTTAAATTTTCTTGGCCGTACTTGTGGACTTTGCAATGAAAGTGGTCATTTAGCTATCCGATGCAAATTGTTTCATGATCTAATCGTGTCCAAAAATTATGATGACTTGATTTCCCTTGCACACTATAATGAGCTTAGTTTGCTTATGGGCTATGAAGAAATGAAACGTATAACTAAGTATCTTCCGGAATTTGCCCGTTATAAACTTCTTGGTTTTGATCTAGAGGAAATTTATATGTATTGTGCGGTGAATTGTATTGAAAATCCTTATATTGCCAATTACATAAAGAAAAGAAAACAAATAGAAGATGAAGATAATACTAATGAAAGGGAAGAGACTTCACAATATCCTCCTATTATTTCTTATGATGAATCAGGTAACGAGGAGGAGCCTCCTATTCAACCAATCTCATTAATAAGGAGCTCCAAAAATAGGATTGAACCCACACATGATGTGGTGAAGAAGAAGAAAATAAAAAGGAAGAGAGGTAAAAAGATGTCTCTCCCAAATAATACTGCCCCTATTACTATTGTGCCTCATGAAAATATAATTGTGGAAGATAATGATACTTCTTATGATCTTGAAAATCTTTTTGGTACTTGCTTGGAAGAATATAATAATTGCTATACTATCTATACTATTAATGATGAGAGTGATTATGCTTATGATATGAAAAGTCCCAAGCTTGGGGAAGCTATATTTGATGAGGATGACATATTTGAGAATATATTTGCTGTAATTAATGTTTGTCCCAAGCTTGGGGAAGCTATGATTAATGAAGATGATATTTTTAGTCTCCCAAGTTTTGATATGCAAGTTTATAATGATGATAACATGCCTCCTACTTATGATGATTATTGTGATGACACGTATGCTTTAAATAATAATTATAACAATGAAACTTGTCATCTTGATTTCAATTTTCAATCCCATGATAGTTATTTCGTTGAGTTTGCTCCCACTATTATTCATGAGAAGAATTTTGCATATGTGGAGAGTAATAAAAATTCTATGCTTGTAGATCATGAAAAGAATGATTTAGGTGCTGGTTATATTGTTGAATTCATTCATGATGCTACTGAAAATTATTATGAGGGAGGAACATATGCTTGTAGGAATTGCAATAATATCAAGTTTCCTCTCTATGTGCTTAAAGTTTTGAAGTTATGCTTGTTTTACCTTCCTATGCAAGTTGATTCTTGTTCCCACAAGTTGTTTGCTCACAAAATCCCTATGCATAGGAAGTATGTTAGACTTAAATGTGCTAGTCATATTCTTCATGATGCTCTCTTTATGTTTCAATTCTTATCCTTTATGTGAGCATCATTGAAATCATCATGCCTAGCTAGGGGCATTAAATGATAGCGCTTGTTGGGAGGCAACCCAATTTTATTTTAGCTCCTTGATTTTTGTTCCTGTTTAATAATAAATAATCCATCTAGCCTCTGTTTAGATGTGGTTTTATGCTTTTAATTAGTGTTTGTGCCAAGTAGAACCTTTGGGAAGACTTGGGGAAAGTCTTGTTGATCATGCTGTAAAAACAGAAACTTTAGCGCTCACGAGAATTGCTGCTATTTTTATTTGGAGAGTGATATTTAGCTAATTATTTTTGAAGATGATTAATAGATAAATTCCTCAGGTCCAGAAATTTATTTGAGAATTTTATGAGTTCCAGAAGTATACGTTTGATCCAGATTACTACAGACTGTTCTGTTTTTGACAGATTCTGTTTTTCATGTGTTGTTTGCTTATTTTGATGAATCTATGGCTAGTAAAATAGTTTATAAACCATAGATAAGTTGTAATAAATTAGGTTTAACACCAATATAAATAAAGAGTGAGTTCATTACAGTACCTTATGATGGTGATTTGCTTTCTTATACTAACGGAGCTTATGAGTTTTCTGTTATGTTTTGTGTTGTGAAGTTTTCAAGTTTTGGGTAAAGATTCGATGGACTATGGAACAAGGAGTGGTAATATCCTAAGCTTGGGGATTCCCAAGGCACCCCAAGGTAATATTCAAGGACAACCAAGAGCCTAAGCTTGGGGATGCCCTGGAAGGCATCCCCTCTTTCGTCTTCGTTCATCGGTAACTTTACTTGGAGCTATATTTTTATTCGCCACATGATATGTGTTTTGCTTGGAGCGTTAATTTATTTTGTTAGAATTTTCTTGATGTTATTTAGAACAATGTTTTGCATCTTTTATTTCAATAAAAGTGGCATTGATAGCCTTTACTATGCCTATGTTACAAGTATACATGTTGCTGTTTGAAAACAGAAAGTTTACCGCTGTTGCAATAATTCCCTAGAAAAGTCAGAATGTGATAAAATGTTGAAACCTTCTGAATATTAAGATCTTATAAATTTACTACATTTGGAATTTTCTTTCATGATTTTTGGAGCTAGGGAAGTATGGATGTTGCTGCATTCTTTACAGACTATCCTGTTTAGGCAGATTGCTGTTATGTTTGCATTGTTTGCATATGTTTGCTTCTTTAATGATTATATTTGAGGATAGGACTATTAAATATGCAGAGGAATTTAGTATGCAATGTTGAATAATAATTTTAGTGATTTGCTACAGCAGAGTATGATAAGGTTTTGGCAATGGTTTATACTAACTTATCTCACGAGTCCTTGTTGAGTTTTGTGTGGATGAAGCTTTTGAGATTTAGGGAGACCGTGATATGAGAGGAATTAAGGAGACACAAAAGATCAAGCTTGGGGATGCCCAAGGCATCCCAAGATAATATTTCAAGAAGTCTCAAGCGTCTAAGCTTGGGGATGCCCCGGTTGGCATCCCACCTTTCTTCTTCAACAACTATCGGTTAGTATCGATTGATCCTAAGTTTTTGCTTCTTCACATGATGTTTGCTATTCTTAGATGTCATTTTATTTTGATTTGCTTGATGTTTTAATAGGATACCAAGATCTGAAATTATTAAATGTTAGAGAGTCTTCACATAGTTGCATAATTATTCGACTACTCATTGATCTTCACTTATATCTTTCGGAGTAGTTTGTCATTTGCTCTAGTGCTTCACTTATATCTTTTAGAGCATGGTGGTAGTTTTATTTTGAAGAAATAGATGAACTCTCATGCTTCACTTATATTATTTTGAGAGTCTTAAATAGCATGGTAATTTGCTTAAAATCCTAATATGCTAGGCATTCAAGAATAATAAAATTCTCTTATGAGTGTGTTGAATACTATGAGAAGTTTGATACTTGATAATTGTTTTGAGATATGGAGATGGTGATATTAGAGTCATGCTAGTTGAGTAGTTGTGAATTTGAGAAATACTTGTGTTGAAGTTTGTGATTCCTGTAGCATGCACGTATGGTGAACCGTGATGTGACGAAGTCGGAGCATGATTTATTTATTGATTGTCTTCCTTATGAGTGGCGGTCGGGGACGAGCGATGGTATTTTCCTACCAATCTATCCCCCTAGGAGCATGCGCGTAGTACTTTGTTTTGATAACTAATAGATTTTTGCAATAAGTATGTGAGTTCTTTATGACTAATGTTGAGTCCATGGATTATACGCACTCTCACCCTTCCACCATTGCTAGCCTCTCTAGTACCGCGCAACTTTCGCCGGTACCATAAACCCACCATATACCTTTCTCAAAACAGCCACTATATCTACCTATTATGGCATTTCTATAGCCATTCCGAGATATATTGCCATGCAACTTACCACCGTTCCATTTATTATGACACGCTTCATCATTGTCATATTGCTTTGCATGATCATGTAGTTGACATTGTATTTGCGGCAAAGCCACCGTTCATAATTCTTTCATACATGTCACTCATGAGTCATTGCACATCCCGGTACACCGCCGGAGGCATTCACATAGAGTCATATTTTGTTCTAAGTATCGAGTTGTAATTCTTGAGTTGTAAGTAAATAAAAGTGTGATGATCATCATTATTAGAGCATTGTCCCATGTGAGGAAAGGATGATGGAGACTATGATTCCCCCACAAGTCGGGATGAGAGTTCGGACGAAAAATAAAAAAAGGAGAAAAAAGAGGACATAAAAAAAGAGAAGGCCCAAAAAATGAGAGAAAAAGAGAGAAGGGACAATGTTACTATCCATTTTCCTACCAATCTATCCCCCTAGGAGCATGCGCGTAGTACTTTCTTTCGATAGATAATAGACTTTTGCAATAAGTATGTGAGTTCTTTATGACTAATCTTGAGTCCATGCATTATACGCACTCTCACCCTTCCACCATTGCTAGCCTCTCTAGTACCGCGCAACTTTCGCTGGTACCATACACCCACCATATACCTTCCTCAAAACAGCTACCATACCTACCTATTATGGCATTTCCATAGCCATTCTGAGATATATTGCCATGCAACTTTCCACTGCTCCGTTTACTATGACATGCTTCATCATTGTCATATTGCTTAGCATGATCATGTAGTTGACATTGTATTTGTGGCAAAGCCACCGTTCATAATTCTTTCATACATGTCACTCATGCATCATTGCACATCCCGGTACACCGCCGGAGGCATTCATATAGAGTCATGTTTGTTCTAGTATCGAGTTGTAAATAAATAGAAGTGTGATGATCATCATTCAATAGAGCATTGTCCCAAAAAAAAGAGAGAAAGGCCAAATAAAAAGGGAGGCAAAAAAGAGAAAAGGCCAAAAAATAAAATAAAATAAAATAAGGGACAATGCTACTATCCTTTTTCCAACACTTTGTGCTTTGAAAGTAGCACCATGATCTTCATAGTAGAGAGTCTCTCATGTTGTCACTTTCATATACTAGTGGGAATCTTTCATTATAGAACTTGGCTTGCATATTCCAATGATGGGTTTCCTCAATGGCCCTAGGTCTTCGTGAGCAAGCGAGTTGGGATGCACACCAACTAGGTTTCTTTTGTTGAGCTTTCATACACTTATAGCTTCTAGTGCAATCCGTTGCAGTGGCAATCCTACTCACTCACATTGAATATCTATAATGGGCATCCTCCATAGCCGATTGATACGCCTAGTTGATGTGAGACTATCTTCTCTCTTTTTGTCTTCCTCCACAACTACATTCTATTCCAACCTATAGTGCTATGTCCATGGGCTCACGCTCATGTATTGCGTGAAAGATTGAAAAAGTTTGAGAACATCGAAAGTATGAAACATTGGCTTGGCTTGTCATCGGGTTGTGCATGATTTAAAATATTTTGTGTGGTGAAGATGGAGCATAGCCAGACTATATGATTTGTTAGGATAACTTTCTTGGGCCATGTTTATTTTGAGAAAACATAATTGCTTGTTAGTATGCTTGAGAAGTATTATTATCTTCTCCTTTTTTGTCTTATGGATCTGAATATTCATGCCACAGTTTAAGAAAGAATTACATTGAAATTATGCAACTAGCATTTCCACATCAAAAATTATCTTTTATCATTACCTACTCGAGGACGAGCAGGAATTAAGCTTGGGGATGCTTGATACGTCTTCAACGTATCTATAATTTTTGATTGCTCCATGCTATATTATCTACTGTTTTGGGCAATATTGGGCTTTATTATCCACTTTTATATTACTTTTGGGAATAACCTATTAACCGGAGGCCCAACCCAGATTTGTTGTTTTATGCCTATTTCAGTTTCAAAGAAAAGGAATATCAAACAGAGTCGAAACGGAACGAAATCAACTGGAGAAGTTATTTTTGGAACGAAAGCCACCAGATAGACTTGGACTCCACGTCAGGAGATACGGGAGGTGCTCACGAGGGTGGGGGGCGCCCCCCCCTAGGGTGCGCCCCCTGCCTCGTGGCCCCCCCGTAGCTCCTCCGACGTACCTCCTGCACCCATATATACCCACGTAACCTAAAACTTCCAGAACACACAATAGATCGGGAGTTCCGCCGCCAGAAGCCTCCATAGCCACCGAAAACCAATCTAGACCCGTTTCGGCACCCTGCCGGAGGGGGCAACTCTTCTCCGGTGGCCATCTTCATCATCCCGGTGCTCTCCATGACGAGGAGGGAGTAGTTCTCCCTCGGGGCTGAGGGTATGTACCAGTAGCTATGTGTTTGATCTCTCTCTCTCTCTCGTGTTCTTGAGATGATACGATCTTGATGTATCGCGAGCTTTGGTATTATATTTGGATCCTATTATGTTTTCTCCCCCCTCTTCTCTCTTGTAATGAATCGAGTTTCCCCTTTGAAGTAATCTTATCGGATTGAGTCTTTAAAGACTTGAGAACACTTGATGTATGTTTTGCCGTGGATATCTGTGGTGACAATGGGATATCACGTGATTCACTTGATGTATGTTTTGATGATCAACTTGCGGGTTCCGCCCATGGACCTATGCATAGGGGTTGGCACACGTTTTCGTTGTGATTCTTTGGTAGGAACTTTGGGGCACTCTTTGAGGTTCTATGTGTTGGTTGAATAGATGAATCTGAGATTGTGTGATGCATATCATATAACCATACCCACGGATACTTGAGGTGACATTGGAGTATCTAGGTGACATTAGGGTTTTGGTTGATTTGTATCTTAAGGTGTTATTCTAGTACGAACTCTAGCGCTGTTTGTGACACTTATAGGAATAGCCCAACGGATTGATTGGAAAGAATAACTTTGAGGTGGTTTCGTACCCTACCATAATCTCTTCGTCCGTTCTCCGCTATTAGTGACTTTTGGAGTGGACTCTTTGGTTGGCATGTTGAGGGATAGTTTTATGATCCAATTATGTTAGTATTGTTGAGAGGACTTGCACTAGTGAAAGTATGAACCCTAGGCCTTGTTTCCTAGCATTGCAATACCGTTTACGCTCACTTTTACCATTAGTTACCTTGCTGTTTTTATAATTTCAGATTACAAATACCCATATCTACTATCCATATACCACTTGTATCACCATCTCTTCGCCTAACTAGTGCACCTATACAATTTACCATTGTATTGGGTGTGTTGGGGACACAAGAGACTCTTTGTTATTTGGTTGCAGGGTTGCTTGAGAGAGACCATCTTCATCCTACGCCTCCTACGAATTGATAAACCTTAGGTCATCCACTTGAGGGAAATTTGATACTGTCCTACAAACCTCTGCACTTGGAGGCCCAACAACGTCTACAAGAAGAAGGTTGTGTAGTAGACATCATAAGTTGATTGCTTGACTTGTGATAAGTTGCTAAAATCTGCCAAGACTGAAAATTGGGAAAAGGCTAGATTTTTATTTGGACAACTAGTCTAATCCCCCCTCTAGACATACTTTCGATCCTACAGCCGTGACAACAGTCAAGCAACACAGATAATCAAAATCTTACCCATTCAATGGGGTTATACATGGAATAACCTTCCCGACAGTTTAAGCGAAGTCTTCTTTTTCACCCTTATACAGATCGACCAAGATCATGGCCAGTTCGGCCAGGGTGTTCGGACCCTTGCGCCTATAACGAGATGCGCCGTCTTCTCCATTGTAGCACCATAAGGGAGTTACTCTGGACTGGAGAGGATGGACACATCTTTTTATTGCAATGGCCATAACTTCGATTATCGAGAGCTCGGTATGGGCTAATAATCTGACCTTGCTAACTGTCGGATTTCGGGTTCCGGCAGACCCTTGAGGTTCGAACACTGGGGTGCGCACGGAGATTTCGCTTCCTACCTACCTGCACCCCTCCGCCTCGCTAAGATCTAGGCTATGGAAAGAACAACACAAGGGACACAGGGTTTATACTGGTTCGGGCCACCGTTGTGGTGTAATACCCTACTCCAGTGTGTGGCGTGGTGGATTGCCTCTTGGGCTGATGATGATGAATGATACAAGGAAGAACAGCCTCGCGAGGGTCTGTTATTGGCTGGGGCGATGAACTGCTGGGAGGAGTTCAGCCACCCTTCTCTCTCTCTCTCATCGAACCCCTCTCTAAAGAACCTCCTCTCTAGAACCCCCTTTGCTCTGTGGGCGGCTGGTCCTATTTATAGAGGCCCTGGTCCTCTTCCCAAATATCGAGCGGGAAGGGAGCCAACAATGGCGGGCTAATTTGAAGGGGGACAACTAGTACTAGCTACCCTGACAAAAGTAGTCTTCGCCTGCACAAAGCTCTGGTGGTGACGCCGTCCTGGGCTCCACGATGACCTTCATCTTGCAGTCTTCCTGGTCTTGGTCTTGTTGCACCGAAATGGCAACCTTTGCCTGATGCCTTGGTACTCCGCGGCTGCGCTTGCCCCCTTTGCACCAAAGAGGAAAGGAGGACACTGCGCGGGCTGGCACCCGCCTGGCGCCCTTGGTCGTCATGGCTTGCGTCACAGGCACCTCGTGAGGTACCCCGCCTTGATCTCTCCGCCTCCTCATGAGCCAGCCTGATGAGGCCGTGCCTGAGGAAGCTCCATGTCGTCTGCCCCGCGAGGCTTGGCCCCTCGCGAGGGTCTTGGGTCTGTGTTGATGAAGACGGGCTGTGCTGGGCCCCCCTTTGCGCCACGCCGCAGGCCGCAGGCAGGCAAGTCTGGGGACCCCCGTTCCCAGAACGCCGACAGTAGCCCCCAGGCCCAAGGCGCGCCCGGACTTGGCCGTGCAGGGAGGCAGAAGGGCAAGGGAGAAGCGCTGCGGGCCCTAACAGCCTGCGGCCTTGGGCAGCGCATGGCGGTTGATTAGTCGTGGGCGGCACTGTTCCCCCATGCCCTCCTTATTTTGCGCCATGCTAGGTGGACTCGTAGTCGTACACAGCCGTTCCCCTTTCTATTGCTCGAGCGCCCTCTGTCCTTCCTCCTCTTGAACTCCGGTTTCTGTTTTCAACCCAATCTTGAACCTCCCCCTTCCCATCACCATGGCTCCGACGAAGAAGGGAAGAGGGAAGAAACTCGTGTCTCCGCCTTGCCCGCCGCCATTGGCGGCACCCGCCGAGGGCTTGGGCAAGGTCAGCTCAGCTCTGGCCACTATCTTCAACGAATGCGGGAGGACGACGGCCTGGCCCGCATCCCACTTCTCCATCGACAGGATAGTCACCGAGGTCCCGTATTTTGCCGACGCCCTGTGGGCGGGTCTGGTTCCTCCCTTTTCTGATTTCTTCAATGCCGTGCTTTCCCACTATCAAATCCACATGATGCATCTGAGTCCTGAATCCATCACTCTCCTTTCGGTCTTCGCCTTTGTTTGCGAGGCTATGATGGTCATCCTTCCTTCGGTTGCCTTGCTGCGCCACTTCTTCTCACTGCGCCTTGTTGACCCTACCCAATGCTGGGCGTGCGTGAGCTTCGTTGCCGCGTCTGAGACAACGGCCACTGGGATTGACTTCAAGCTCCCTCCGCCTGCGGCTGGGTTCCGCGAGCGATGGCTGTATGTGGATGCTGGGGTGCCCAGCCCCTACTGTCAGAGCCAACTTCGCCTGCTGTCCCCAATTCGGGCTGGGCCCAGGAGATGCTTGAGAGCCCCCGGCTCGTCTTCGTCTGGCACCGCTTCGCGTTCTTGAGGTCGCTTGGCGTGACAGCGCCCAAGGTGGTGAAGGAGTTCCTGCTACTCCGCGTTGCTCCTCTCCAATGCCACTCCCGCCGGATGTGGGCCTTAAGCGGGCGCGATGATCGTATGAGGCTCCAGGAAGAGGACCTAACACCTGAAGTGATGAGGACGGCGCTCTTGACCCTGACTGGCGACCCCAACCCTGGCAGCATCCAGCAGGGAGGGGCCTTGCTGTACCTCTGCCAGAGTAGGGGCGATTTTGTGAGGCAGATGCCTATCTTCGATGAGTGGGGGCCGCGCCCCACCGGCCTCCAGGGGCCTCGCGAGAACCCAGTGGTGGTGACTGCCCTTCCAGTCGGCCAAGGCGACTCTTCCTCAAGTGGCGGAGCAGGGAGGCATGAGGCGTCAGAGGCCGAGGGGGCTCCCGGCGGGGTGACAACGCCGGGCGATGCTTATGCGGAAGCAGTTACTGGGGCCCGTGCCACTGAGGCTGAGGGTGACAAGCAGCTGCCCTCCGCGCCTGTGGCTGAGGCCCCTGAGGCTCCGGCGGCTTCTCTTGGCGAAGCGATTGGCAGCGCACATCAGGCAGGCGCCCCCGACGCAGATCGCCTTGACGCTCCATCTTCGTCACAGGTTGATCCCTGCGCCCAACTCTTAGGCCGCTTCCGCGTGGACTTTGAGGCCCTCCGGAAGAGAAGGGAGGCCCTGGGCGACGATTACCCTTGTCTCCTGCTGAAGCGTAGGAAGTACTTCGCCACTGATGAGTAAGCCTTCTTTCCCAGCACCCGATCCTTCTATTGCTCTTACTGACCCTTGCTCCGCAGGCCCCATCTAGCCGACCTTGCGGAGACGGCTGAGGAGCCGTCCCCCTTGGCTTCACCCCCTCCACCGTCCTCAAGCGCTCCAAGCAGTGGAGCCCTTGTGGTGAGGGCGATCGACGAGGCGAACCGTTCCGAGGCGTATCGTGGCCCTGCGCACCTCGCGATCCTTCGCGGGCCTTCTCGTGGCATAGCTAGCCTGCCGTGGGCTTCTCACCTGGTCGTGGACTGCGATTGGCTGAGGCGCTTCCTGCGCTCTTCACCTGGGGACGGGCTGGCCCCAGGCCGGGCTTCTGACGCGGCGCGCCCGGCCGTCGCGAGGGTGCCAGCCCCCAGCCCCCTGCCCAGAGGGGGAGTGCTGACTCGTGGCCCCCGGCGCTTGCTTGGGGCAGATGATGGTGTGGAAGACGTGCTCGTGCGCGCTCGGGAGCGTCGCGCTCTCCGCCAAGGATTCCTTCGAAGGGCGGCTGACGCGGTAAGCCTGCTTGGTGAGGAGCTTGCCGATGAAGACGCGCGCCTTGAGGCCGAGGGCCTGCGCCTGGCTGTAGAGAGGCGCGAGCTGGAGGCGCCATCGCCCTTGCGCGCCGTCAGCGCGATCTTGACGACGCAGAGGCCAAGGCGTCGCTGGTGGCCTCTCGGGAGGCCCGATCTTGGGCCGCTGAGGAGGCTCAGGAAGCTAACCGGCGGCGAACGGCGGCTGAGGTGCGGGCTCGGGAGCTCCTGGCCTGGTGCCACTCACTGGAGGAGCAGGTGGAGCTGCACGAGGCAGCCCTCACGTCGATGAAGGTGGCCTCCGGCGACTCAGCAGAGCTCCAGAAGCGTGAGGAGGCGCTGACGCTGGAAGCCGCCGAACGTACCCGCGAGTACGAGCGTCTGGAGACGAGGGAGCGCTTGGTGACGCAGGCGGAGGATGATGTCGCTGCACAGGAAGCCCGCGTCCTGGAGGAGGTCGGACGTCGAGTGGCGATGGCGCATTTGAACCTCGAGCACGAGTTTGAAGAGAAGCTGGGGTTGATCCGGGCCAAAGCTGAAGGCAGGACTGCTGCCTTGAGGGCCAAGCTGGAGGAGGCGACGCGGCGGGCCGATACTTTCCGGGCCGCCCTTGAGGTGGCGCAAGGTGAGTTAACCACCTCCCAGGCTGAGGTGCTCCTTCTTCGCCAGCGGGTGGAGGAGGCTGAGGTCGTCGCGCGCCAGAACACAGACGAGATACGTCAGCGGCGGATCCTGGAGCATGAGCACGGCCCCATGCTCACCATGCTCCGGGAAAGAGCCAACACATCCTTGGGCAACATCTGCGAGGCGGCTGTTGGCGAGCCGCACGCAGTCAACTATGCTGGCAATCTTCAGTTCTTCACTGACGTGGTGACGCAGCTGGAGGCGCGGTCGGTCAGGGCTGATAGGTTGGTGGAGGAGAGGAGCCGCGCCCTGCTCGGGCGCGCCTTTTCCCGCGTCTTCAGCCATCTCCGGAACATGGATCCCCACTTTGATTTCGACGCCGCTATCGCCTCAGTCCCCCAGGCCGTCCGAGGCGATTTGGCGCACTGGGTGGAAGACAATATGGATGCTCTTATCAGGGCCTTCGCTTCTGACAACGACGACGTGATCTTGGCGGCCGACGAAGACGGCGTGGTGAACGGCCCTGACACCACTGGCGGCGACGCGGACAGCGATGGCGAGTTCAGCGACGCTAGCAACGGCTCGGGTGGTGCTCCTGAGAACGCATTGGGGGATTTGTCCGACTGATTGTGCATCGTTCCTACTTCCTTACCCTGCATGAATAGAACTCAGGTTTTGGCCTGATGGCAGTGAGAGCATTTTGGAGGGGGAGCCCCTTATGTAAAACTTGTGTTCATCGTATTAGTAGATGCTACATTGCCCATGTGCCCGTGCCAAGTGGTTGGCCTAAGCGATGCGCTGGTCGGCTAGTTTACCTTTGTCCCGTGCCGGCCCTGAGGTAGCCTGTGGGAGGCTGTGGTGTCTCGAGTGTTCCCTGATTGGGTTCGTAGGATCTGCAGTAAAACACCCTCCTGAGAGGACACGTCGGCGGCAGTCTGGGCAACGCGCAAGCTAGGCCTAACCCAGCTCGCGAGGGGCTCACGAGGGGAGGCAGCTAAGGCGAAGTGGTAACCAAAACGCGAGAAATTGCTCGGACGAGACTAAGCACCCCTTCCCCGAACACACGCAAATCTCAAATTCGAATCCAACTTGAATCCAGCGGGGGAAAGCGACAACCAAAGGGAAAAGCAACGAAAGCAGACAAAAGGCCGCGTCCGGCACCTAGTCTAGTCTTGGACGTCTTCTCACCAGCGTGGAGCTAAGTGCTGCCACTGGGCGTGGGAGGGAGCCCCAGGGCCTGAGGCCGGCACCCCTGAGACTCTGGGGCATGTACAGCCCCACTCATTATTACGTGAGAGTGTCACGGGGCGGCGAGCTTCACAGGCACTGGGCCTTCTTCACAGGTACTGGCCTTGCTTCATATCGCCAGATGAGGGCCCCACCTTGCACCACACTCTAGTCCCATCAACGACGACCGGAAACCAGGACGCCGCCGATGGGGTAGAGCGGTCGCCAGCGGTTCCCCCGACAACCACGGGTCCTCCGCTGGGGGCAGGCCCTGAGGCACCTCCCCAGCGGAGGGCCTACCTCCTGAGAACACCTTGCTCCGAACGCCGCGGTGGTGATGTCGGATCCCGGCCCCTCTCCTGCAGCCCCCTGCGCCCTCCTCCCGAGGGATAGGAGACTGTGGGAGCGGGGCAGCTGCTCGCTGTGGCGACCTGCACCTCCTGCGATCCATGGTTAGCGTATGCCTGCTCCTGAAGAATTAGCGGTACCCGACAATCGTTGCCTCCTGCATGGCCAGTGGGACCGTCCCGGGGCTCCCAGAAAGGCTCAGCTTCTGGCGCCTCGTCCCCCCAGCTTGGGCCGAGGAGCGAGCCTTGTTCGCTCTCGTGAGGGTGTCCTTGGTCCATCATGAGGGGCACGTATTCCTCTGGCGCCGCCGTCCCGAAGGCCATGCCGTAGTGCCCCGCGTGCCACGCTGCCCTGTCTGACGCGCCCACCGTGGGGTGGCAGCGCGGCTGTCCACCGGGGCCGCGGGGCGTGTCGAGTCTTTCTTCTTCGCGGACCGGGAGCGGGGGCAGCGCATCCACCGGTCCGGTGCTGACAGCTTCGCTGGCGTTGGAGTAGCCTTGGAGCCCGCGAGCATGGTGGAGCCCCCGTGCGGGCCACCCTGGGCTTGAGATGGGAGCTGGGTGCAGAAGGGGTGAGCCCCCGAGGCGGCGAAGCCTAGGAGCTCCGCCACCCGCTCCAACAGCACGTCGCGGCCGCCCTCCAGCAGCCTGCACTGTAGCAGCTCTCGGGCCACTGTGAGCGCGGCCCTCGAGTTCGCCTGCTCCCGGCGGGTGTACGGTGTCGTGGTCGCGGCGTGATTGGAGGCCCTTGCTGCCGACCACGCCTGCCGCGGTGTGGGAGCTGTCGAAGCCTGTTCGTGTCGCTCGCGGCCCGCAGCGCCCTGCGGACCGCGAGTTGCCTGGGGCACGGGGTCGCCCAAGGCGAGCGGTTCTGCGCGGGCGGGCCACGCCGCCCATGGATCTGGGTTGCCCGCCTGGTCGCCGGACATGATGATGATGACGTGACGGGGCACGAAGCGGTAGAAGGTGGATTCCGGCGCACCCCTACCTGGCGCGCCAAATGTCGGATTTCGGGTTCCGGCAGACCCTTGAGGTTCGAACACTGGGGTGCGCGCGGAGATTTCGCTTCCTACCTACCTGCACCCCTCCGCCTTGCTAAGATCTAGGCTATGGAAAGAACAACACAAGGGACACAGGGTTTATACTGGTTCGGGCCACCGTTGTGGTGTAATACCCTACTCCAGTGTGTGGCATGGTGGATTGCCTCTTGGGCTGATGATGATGAATGATACAAGGAAGAACAGCCTCGCAAGGGTCTATTCTTGGCTGGGGCGATGAACTGCCAGGAGGAGTTCAGCCACCCTTCTCTCTCTCTCTCTCATCAAACCCCTCTCTAAAGAACCTCCTCTCTAGAACCCCCTTTGCTCTGTGGGCGGCTGGTCCTATTTATAGAGGCCCTGGTCCTCTTCCCAAATATCGAGCGGGAAGGGAGCCAACAATGGCGGGCTAATTTGAAGGGGGGCAGCTAGTACTAGCTACCCTGACAAAAGTAGTCTTTTCCTGCACAAAGCTCTGGTGGTGACACCGTCCTGGGCTCCACGATGACCTCCGTCTTGCAGTCTTCCTGGTCTTGGTCTTGTTGCACCGAAATGGCAACCTTTGCCTGATGCCTCGGTACTCCGCGGCTGCGCTTGCCCCCTTTGCACCAAAGAGGAAAGGAGGACACTGCGCGGGCTGGCACCCGCCTGGCGCCCTTAGTCGTCATGGCTTGCGTCACGGGCACCTCGTGAGGTACCCCGCCTTGATCTCTCCGCCTCCTCGCGAGCCAGCCTGATGAGGCCGTGCCTGAGGAAGCTCCGTGTCGTCCGCCCCGTGAGGCTTGGCCACTCGCGAGGGTCTTGGGTCTGTGTTGATGAAGACGGGCCGTGCTGGGCCCCCCTTTGCGCCACGCCGCAGGCCGCAGGCAGGCAAGTCTGGGGACCCCCGTTCCCAGAACGCCGACACTAACCAACCTTTTTATTTCCGCACTGTCCTCCTCCTTGGGACTTCGGTGATGCTAGTTGAGGCGTTTCTTTAAAGGAGCGCTGGAAAATTCAGGGAGGCCGCGCCAAACTGGGTTCGGCATTGGGACATCATCTATATAAAACCACTCTGAAGACCAATGTGGATATATCTCTTTGGGAGTTCCAACGGGGTAGCCTGATCTGGCTATACGCCATAGTTCGGCGCCGCCCACTTCAAATATAGAACCTCCTCGATGGCGAGGGACAAGGCAAAAGAACTTTCTCCATAGTTCGAAATGGGCCTCACAGCCCAGGAACAGTTCGCAGAGGGCAACGAAACCTAAGATGTGCAGTATTGAACTTGGGGTGAGGTTGTGCAGCTAGATGTCGTAAAATTCCAATAGACCCCTAAGAAAGGGATGGATCAAAAATCCTAAGCCCCACAAAAGGAATGAAACGAAGCACACCCTCTCCTCCTTATTGGGGTTGGGGAAATTTTCAGCCAGCACATCGTTGCCAATTGAGGCCAATCCCGCTCGTACAGAGACTAGATCTGCGAGGGGAAGATATCCCTGCATCTGGAGTCGACTCAACTGAAGATGAGGCACTGAGCAGCTTTGCCAATCACCCTCTTGAGGGCCATGGGGACGCGAAGAAGAGCCTGGGGCGCTGGCCATGTTTTGAAGCTTTTTTGTGGCTAATCTTGGCATTTTTCTGCATGATGTGGATGGCACTTGGGGGATCTGACCTCTTTATATAGGCGTCGTCCCTTTGTGGCCATGCGTTTTCTTTTTGATAAAAAGTCGTGGACCATTCGCATTCGCCCCGCGCGTGGAAATCAAGGCGACATGGAAGGAGTCATAAAGGTGGAATAAGGAAGCTAGGGCCGAGCTATTATCTGCCCAGTATGCAATGAAGAACTAACCTGGCAAAAGCCGAAGACATAAGCCGGATACTGCATCATCGTTTGAAGGCCAGTTCGGGGGCTACCGAGGGAGTCCTGGATTAGGGGGTCCTCGGGTGTCCGGGCTATTTGATATGGGCCGGATTGATGGGCCGTGAAGATACAGAGCGACAGACTTTCCCCCGAGTCCGGGTAGGGCTCTCCTATGCGTGGATGACAAGATTGATGTACGGATGTGTAATTTCCTTCTTCCACGAACCGACTCTGTACAACCCTAGGCCTCTCCGATGTGTATATAAACCGGAGGGTTTAGTCCGTAGAGGCTATCGGAATTCACATAGGCTAGATAGCTAGGGTTTACCATTACGATCTCGAGGTAGATCAACTCTTCTAACCCCTACACTCATCAAATACAATCGAGTAGGACATAGGGTTTTACCTCCATTAAGAGGGCCCGAACCTGCGTAAACACCATGTTCCTTTTGTCCCTTGTTACCTTCGATCCCCAGACGCACAGTTCGGGACGCCCTACCCGAGATCGGCCGGTTTTGACACCGCCACCAGGGGCCATAGGTTTCACTAGAGGCTTCTCTCAAGATAGAAAATATTATGGTGGGTGAACAAATTACCGCTGAGCAATTGATAGAAAAACGCAAAGTTATGACGATATCTAAGGGAATGATCATGTATATAGGCATAACGTCTGTGTCAAGTAGACCGAAACGATTCTGCATCTACTACTATTACTCCACACATCGACCGACTCCTTCCTGCATCTAGAGTATTAAGTTCATAAGAACGGAGTAACGCATTAAGCAAGATGACATGATGTAGAGGAATTAACTCAAGCAATATGATGAAAACCCATCTTTTTATCCTTGATGGCAATAATACAATATGTTCCTTGCTATCCCTACTGTCACTGGGAAAGGACACCGCAAGATTGAACCCAAAGCCAAGCACTTCTCCCATTGCAAGAAAAACCAATCTAGTTGGCCAAACCAAATCGATAGTCCGAAGAGACTTGCAAAGCTATCAAATCATGCATATAAGAATTCAGAGAAGATTCAAATAATATTCATAGATAAGCTAATCATAAATCCACAATTCATCAGGTCTCGGCAAACACACAACAAAAAAGTATTACATCGAATAGATGTCCAAGAACATCGAGGAGAACATGGTATTGAGAATCAAAGAGAGAGAGAGAAGAAGCCATCTAGCTACTAGCTATGGACTCGTAGGTTTGTGGTAAACTACTCACTCTTCATTGGAAGGGAAATGGTGTTGATGTAGAAGCCCTCCGTGAATGAATCCCCCTCCGGCAGGACGTCGAAAAAGCCCCCTAGATGGGATCTCACGGGTACAGAAGGTTGCGGCGGTGGAATAGTGTTTTCGTGGCTCTCTCTGTTGGTTTTGGGATATATGAGAATATATAGGCGAACAAACTAGGTCGCTGGAGTCACAAGGGGCCCACAAGGGTGGGGGCGTGCCCTCCATCCTTGTGGCCGCATCGTGGCTTCTCTGACATGCACTCCAAGTCCTCTGGATGTCTTCTAGTCTAAGAAAAATTAAAAGTTTTATTCCATTTGGACTCCGTTTGGTATTCCTTTTCTGCGAAACTCTAAAACAAGGAAAAAACAGAAACTGGCACTAGGCTCTAGGTTAACAGGTTAGTCTAAAAAATAATATAAAATAGCATATTAATGCATATAAAACATCCAAAATAGATAATATAATAGCATGGAACAATCAAAAATTATAGATACGTTGGAGACATATCAATTTGGGCCTAGGGGAAGGCATTGGGAAGTAATAAGTAGATGATGGGTTGCTAGAGTGACAGAAGCTTAAACCCTAGTTTATGCGTTGCTTTGTAAGGGGATGACTTGGATCCACATGTTTCATGCTATGGTTAGTGTCGGTGTCAAAACCGGCAGATCTCGGGTAGGGGGTCCCGAACTGTGCGTCTACGGTGGATGGTAACAGGAGGCAGGGGACACGATGTTTACCCAGGTTCGGGCCCTCTTGATGGAGGTAATACCCTATGTCCTGCTTGATTGATATTGATGATATGAGTATTACAAGAGTTGATCTACCATGAGATCATAGAGGCTAAACCCTAGAAGCTAGCCTATGGTATGATTGTATGTTGTCCTACGGACTAAACCCTCCGGTTTATATAGACACCGGAGGGGGCTAGGGTTACACAGAGTCGGTTACAAGGGAGGAGATCTACATATCCGTATTGCCAAGCTTGCTTTCCACGCCAAGGAAAGTACCATCCGGACACGGGACGAAGTCTTCAATCTTGTATCTTCATAGTCCAACAGTCCGGCCAAAGGATATAGTCCGGCTGTCCGGAGACCCCCTAATCCAGGACTCCCTCAGTAGCCCCTGAACCAGGCTTCAATGAAGATAAGTCCAGCGTGCAGTTTTGTCTTCGGCATTGCAAGGCGAGTTCCTCCTCCGAATACTCCATGGAAGATTTTGAACGCAAGGATAGTGTCCGGCTTTGCAAAACAACTTCCACATACCGTTGTAGAGAGAATAATATTTCCACAAATCTAATCTGCTGACACGTTTTGACAGCATGACATCATGCCATGGCCCGGTCTCTATTCGAACCGTTTTTCTCAACCAGCGCTGCACATATTGCGAGGCAGTTTTCTTGACACGTCTTGTCAAAGCAGAGATCATGTCCCCCTTATTACGGGATTCTCATCAATATGGACGTGGGTAACCCAATCGTGCCTGTTAGTATGATTCCTCGATTTTAGGCAAGTCCCAAATGGCCACGAGGAGGACGCTTGATATTCATCCTCTTTATAAAGAGGCCGAGGCCTGTCCTTTTTTCCCTCTCGTGCTCAATCGAATCCTTCCCCCCTTGAGTTCCAACACCCAAGGCTCAGGTCAGGCGCTTCGGACCTTCAACCATGTCCGGATCCAACCTCGAAGGTCAGTTGATGCCTTCCTCTGTCACAGAGGAAGACATCAAGAAGCTGAGAGAGGCCAGGTATCTGACCGTCGAAATCTCGCACAGGCTGCCTGCCCGAGGGCAGGTCATCCCCACTCCCGAACCCAACGAGAGTGTTGTGTTCATCTCTCACTTCCTCCGAGGGCTAGGCCTCGCTCTGGATCCCTTTGTTAGGGGTTCATGTTCTATTATGGACTGGATTTCCATGATCTGGCCCCGGATTCCCTCCTTGACATCTCGTCGGTCATCGTCGTGTGTGAGGCCTTCCTTCGCATTACCCCACACTTCGGCATGTGGCTCAAGACTTTCAATGTGAAGCCGAAGATGATCGAGGGGCATCACGCAGAGTGCAGAGGTGCCGCAATAGGCAAAAGTTCTGACATTCCGTGGCCAGAGGGCTCCTTCCCAAAGGCGTCCAGTTTATGGCAACGGGAGTGGTTTTATATCACAGCTCCCCGAAGTGCCAAGTGGGTAGCCGCCCCTGCCTTTCGCTCGGGCCCTCCACCACAACTGACGTCATGGATCAACAAGGGGCTGAACTGGGGGCCAGTAAATGATGTGCCGATATTGCAGAGTCGCATCCGAGATCTCCTTGAGAGAGATGTCAGCCTGGTCAAGGTAATGCAAGTCATGCTAGTTCGTCGAGTCTAGCCTTGCAAACGTCGACCCCTCTGTATGTGGGAATTCAACCCGGGAGGACCGCGAACTATTCAGCACTTCCTCGGCATGACGCTCGAAGAGATGTACAAATTGTTCTTCGGACCCCAAATAGAGTTTCTAGACACCACCGAGGATGCGGGTCTGAGCTGTAATCGCCCTGATACCCAAGTATGTAATCCCCTAGCCGAACACGCTGTCTTTCTATTTATCATAACATTATGAAAAGTCGCTCTTTGACCAGGAATGGATACAAAGGTGAAGATGATCAGGTGTTCGGCCCCCCTTCCGGAAGGCTTGGCCAATCCAGTACTAGACAGAATGCTCGAGCCGGTGCCTTGTCAGGCGCCCTCAGGGGAAGATGAAGGGGGGAATAAGGAGGCTGAAAGCAGGCCTCACACATCATTCATCCGAACCAGGGGAATTAGCGCCTCCGCGAAGGAGGACAACCAGGGAGAAGAATCTGAAATCCCCTCTCCCCAAGGAAGGAAGAGGACCACCTCTGAAAACCCGGAAACAAAGGTTTCCAAACGGGGGAAGAAATCTTCGCCAGAGGGTCCTACCTCGGAGGGTATCCTTGCCGCACAGTGTCCGCAAGGGGATCAGCCCTCTACCGAGCTTAAAGTGAAAAGGTACTTAATAGTAAAAATATCTTACATTACTTCTGAAGATAATAACCGAAGCATATATCTTGCAGTTCGGATCGTAGCCCTTCTCGACAGAGTTCGTCTTCAGGGGATATTGTTCCGGAGATGATGGAGAGCGAAACACCTCCCCCTGCCACCCCGCCTCATCAGGCGGGCGACCCCGAAGTGTCGTCATGGAGGGTTTCTCCTGATCCGCCAAGGCCAGAGGGTAATCCATTGGCCACCTGAAGTCCTCAGTATTCGGCTCCTAAAGAGAGCAACAGAAAGAGTCCGGAACCATACAATGTGCGATCGGACGCACTGAAGGATCTTCTGGAGCAAGCGGCCATCTCAGAAGCGCATAGTACACTAATGGGTACGGTGATTGAAAGGATTTCATCCGCCGAAAGCGGGTGAATGAAGCTTTTATGAGTCTGTTGAAAGGCTTTGAGGTACGTGAAATAGTGTATGTTTTTGACAGTACCGCACACATTAGGTGTGCCCTATGCATATAGTAGCCCCTGAGACTCTGGTTGCCGTTGAAAACGGCGGCAAATAGAGGATCATATTCCCAGGTAATAACCAGACCACCTTTATGTTCAGGTGGCTGAAGGTCCGGTGGCTAGCCAGACTGATGAGTTTGTCGAGCTAAAGCGGTAGCTTGATGCGGTAGATGCCGACATTGTGCTTGTCAACAAGCGGCTTGACGAGGCACAGGTAAGTGATTTCTCCGGTGATAAACACATAGTAAGAGGAGCATGATGCTAGTATCTTTAATATGTTGTGACTGCAGATGGAGCTACTACCGTGGAGACCCTTCGGGCGGAACTTGCCCGAGCCAAGGAACAAGCAAGGAATAGCGATGCGGCCGCTCTAAAGGTGGTCGAAGAGCTGAGGGCCGAACAGGCCACGCATTGCCAGAGTAAGGAAAGAATAGCCAAGATGGCCGTTGAGTTGAAAGATGCCGCTGACCATTACCGGCTTCTTGAAAAAGAAAGCCGAGCGAAGGCGACGGACCTGGAGAAGGCCATGGTAGCAGCCAAGGAAGCCCGCTCCAAAATCAGAGCGACGAAGGAGGAGCTGCGTCAAGCTACAGATATTGCGGCTGGGAAGCCCTTTTTGTTGCGGACTAAGTTCGGAGATCCGAAGTATGCTCCTCTTGATCAACTATGGAGTTCTGCAGACGCATACATGGATTTGGCAGCAAGTGCTGCTGATGCGGCCGAGTTCTTCAAGGATCAAAAAGATCGTGAAGTGGAAAAGCTGTTCTGGTCACAGTTCCATGCTCTAGTGCGTCCGCTGCTGTTGAATGAGCTAATGGCCGAGTGGGCCGAGCTCCATAGGTTGTCCGGACTTGCCATGAGGTCTGTTGTGGATCATCTGTGGCCGGAAGGGCCAAGGCCGAATAGTTACTTTAGTTTAGTGCAACAATTCCTTGGTGCTGTGCCGCATATCGACGCTATGAAGAGGTCGGCGTGCATAGAGGGTACGCGAATGGCACTTGCCCGTGTCAAGACATACTGGGCAGAGATGGAGGCCACCACTATTGCAACACAGGGTTCGGCCCTGGGCCGAGTAGCTGCCGAGCACTACTTTGAAGAGGTCCTTGAAGGCACTCGTTCGATAGAGGCGCAGTGCTCGAAGAATATTATGTTCTAGTGACATGTATTCCTATTGTAAAAACAATATTTTATTGAATTATGAAGGCTATGTTTATACTTTTCCCTGAAAGTATTATGATGCCTCCTGTGCGTCCGTTTATGTATATAACCTGAAAGATTGCAGTCTCGGCTTCAGCCCCCACGCATATAATGCGGGGGTGTTCGCAAAAAATGCGTATTCACACTTGATCCAACGTCTTGGTCCATGAAGGAGGTGGTAGCGCAGCGAACGAGGCAATCAGACTATATTGCTTTAACACTTTCACTTAGCCATAGGAGTTTGACGGTGGGACTACTATATAGCCCCCGGTACTTCCGCGCTCGTCCGAATACAGGGCACGTACGTACATGACCGGGAAACGGCCCTTCATTAATGCGGAGGAATCCCGAAGATTTCGCTAAGTCATCGAGTGGTTGACCAGTCTCGCGCTTTATCATGACAGTCAATTTTCGGCTTTCTCTACTAAGGTGCTCATCCGGATGAACAAGGGCACAATCGCAGTAGTTCTCCCGGTGCCGCCTTAGCCGATAGAGAGGAACGTAAGGTAGCAAAACACGGGAGCCGGGCAAACCCAACATTTGACCAAAGACATGATTCGGAGCTGATGCATATAAGGCCAAACTCGTGACTCCGAACACTCCCTAAGGTATTCGGTCTTTATAATATATGCCGGACTGAACAATGACCTTAATAATAAAACCCGAGTGTCCAAGTATGTGCAGTGTCCTGACATGGCCACATGCCAATAATGCCAGCATCCTTCTCGGTTGTATTGAGTATTCGGAGGATGTAAACAACAAGAGACAGTAAAAAAGGTTTACGCAGGGTCTTAATCTGAAAAGAAACCTTTGAGCGGGTCCCTGCTGCACGTCTGCGCCTGTGTCTCCATTGTGTCGTGTCCTGGACGGGTATAGCACGATTGTCATCTATAAAAAAGAAGAACTTAGGTGAAAGTTGCCGTGCCAGAAAATTTGTTATTATCAATAAACCATTGAAATTGAAGGTAAGTCAAGTTGAGCCGAACTAGCCCTGATTACACGCGGGAAGCCCCTGGTACCGTCGATGAGGGTTTAACCATCAAACCAATCTCATGTGTAGTGATGCGCCGGACTCGTCTAACCATGTCCGTGGTCTTGACAACCTGCCATTTATTCTGGTTTGTGAGGCCGTCTAGTGGTCGGCTGTTAAGGCCGCCGCACATTCTTCCGCGCGTATAGAACGCTCAATATTTCCACTAACTTTGATGGTGCCACGTGGACCGGGCATCTTAAGCTTGCGAGGAGCGTAATGCGGTACTGCATTAAAACGAGCGAAAGCCGCTCTTCCGAGTAGTGCTTGGTAGCCACTTCGGAATGGAGCGATGTAGAAAGTTAACTTTTCGCTTCAGAAGTTGTCGGGAGAACCGAATACAACCTCTAGTAATAGAGAGCCCGTACAGCGGGCCTCTGGGCCTGGTATTACTCCCTTGAAGGTAGTATTACTGTGGCTTATTTTTGTCGGGTCTATCCCCATTTTGCGGACTGTGTCCTGATATATCAGATTTAGACTACTGCCGCCATCCATAAGGACTCGTGTGAGGCGGTATCCGTTTATTATTGGGTCTAACACCAAGGCAACCAATCCTTCATGCCGGATGCTTGTCGCGTGATCCCCGCGATCAAAAGTGATCGGGCAGGCCAACCAGGGGTTGAACTTAGGGGTGACGGGCTCTATGGCGCGTATGTCTCGGAGTGCATGTTTGCTTCTCCTCTTCATCACATGGATCATGTTTACTGTTTTAACCTCTGGTGGGAATTTTTTTCTGTCCTCCAGTGCTTTGCTGGCGAGGTTCGTCCTCGTCTTCGCTTGGTGTCTCCCCCCCTTGTGTTCGGCGTTTAGCTTACTGGCCTGCTTGAAGACCCAACATTCTCTATGGGTGTGATTTGCAGGTTTGTCGAGGGTGCCATGGATCTGACATAGTTTGTCGAGGATCTTGTTTAGGCTAGACGGTCCATCTCTGCTGCCTTTGAAAGGCTTTTTTCGCTGACCTAGCCAAGAGCCCCTGAATCCGGCGTTGACCTCCGTATTATCTGGGCTATCTTCTTTATTTCGACGCTTGTTTTTACTGCGTTGTGGTTTTCCATTGCCATCCCTGACTTCGGATGTGCTTGGGTCGCTGGTGTTACTACGGGCTAACCAGCTATCTTCGCCCGCGCAAAAGCGGGTCATGAGGCTTGTCAGGGCTGCCATTGTTCTCGATTTTTCTTGGCCGAGGTGTCTGGCGAGCCATTCATCTCGGACGCTGTGCTTGAAAGCTGCTAAGGCTTCGGTGTCCGGACAGTCGACGATTTGGTTCTTCTTAGTGAGAAACCTGTTCCAAAGCTTTCGGGCTGACTCTCCGGGCTGTTGAATTATATGACTTAAATCGTCTGCATCCGGAGGTCGGACATAGGTCCCTTGAAAATTAGCCCGAAAAGCGTCCTCGGGCTCCTCCCAACTTCCAATTGAGTTTTCGGGGAGGCTTTTCAGCCAGTGTCGAGCTGGTCCTTTAAGCTTGAGAGGCAAGTACTTGATGGCATGGAGATCGTCTCCATGAGCCATGTGGATGTGGAGGATAAAGTCCTCAATCCAGACCCTAGGGTCTGTGGTCCCATCGTACGCTTCTATGTTCACTGGTTTGAATCCTTCTGGGAATTCGTGGTCCAACACCTCATCGGTGAAACATAGGGGTGTGCGGCATCCCTATATTTGGATGTATCATGGCGTTCGGACGGTTGTAGTATTCGATTTTGATTTTGTGCCGGAACGCGCTTCCTAGATCCATAGATGGATCTGGTCATACTGGATTTTTGGCGCAAGTTCTCACGTAGATCGCGTGTTGACTTATGTGCGACCTTGTTAGCCGCTCTATTGCGGTCACACGGTGGTTGATCCGGCCGGTTGGCCGTTTTATTTTTCGGCTGTATGGGCTCTAAGGCCTCATCGTTGAATTCGGGTAATAGTTTGCACTTTGGATAGCTCTTTGTGTGGTAACCTCCACCATATTTTTCTTCGTTGTCGAGCACTTTGTTCCACATGTTGTTGAGCGTATTTTGTTCGGCCTTAAGCCTTTGCTTCTGCTTCTTCAGACTCCTCGTTGTGGCAATAAGCCTTTTGCGGAGGTTCTCTTGTTCCAAGTTCGTTGCTGGGATGATGTGTGCATCTTCGTCCGGACTGTTTTCCTCCCCAGAGGGGGTTTGATGAGGTCTATCCTCGGCATCGCCGTGTTCGGACGTCGGATCCGTACTGTGTTCGCTGTTTGCAGCTTCATCGTGCTCTGCCGCTGGGGCAATGAGGTCGTCGTTTCCTCTGGAGTCGACTGGAGTATTATTTTCTCTTGCGCTGTTATCGCTGTTTTTGCCGAGGCGGGATTTGGAGCGGCGCCTACGCCGACGCTTTGTTTGCTTCTTGGAGGGGTCATCCTCCGATGTCTCCTCCCGTTCCTAGTCATCGTTTTCTTTGGGTGTATCCACCATGTATATGTCATGTGGTGAAGTGTTTGTCCAATGCCCTGTGGGCACTAGTTCCTGTTCCTCTCCTGCATCGTCGTCCATGCCGTCGATGTCTGCGGAGTCGAAATCGAGCATGTCGGTTAAATCGGCGACAGAGGCTACTAAGTGGGTGGTGGGTGGGCATCGAATTTCTTCGTTGTCCGCATCCCATTCTAGCCGGACATAGTTCGGCCAAGGTTCTCCTGACAAGGAGAGAGACTTTAATGAATTTAGCACATCGCCGAAAGGCGAGTGCTGAAAGATATCCGCGGAGGTGAACTCCATGATCGGCGACCAATCGGATTCGATAGGCACGGATGCAGGCGGTTCGGAGTCCGTGGCCGGAGATGATCCAGTGGTTCGGCAACACGGCTCTTGTAAGGGGTGAAGTCAGTATCCGGCTCCATCGCCACTGAGAGTGCAGCCTCCATGGCGGGGTCCATCCCTCCGTCGTTGGATGGCGCAATTTGCTCCGGATTGAAGGCCGGAGTAGTTGCAGATGCGATCTCCCGAACACTGTCCGACGGCAGAGTTATGTCATGCTCGTCATGATTGTGCGGCGCACCTGACATGGGCTCGAATCCGTCGAAGATCAAGTCTCCGCGGATGTCGGCAGTGTAGTTTAAGTTTTCGAACCTGACCTGATGGCCAGGGGCGTAGCTCTCGATCTGCTCCAGATGGCCAAGTGAATTGGCCCACAGTGCGAGGCCTCCGAATACGAAGATCTGTCCGAGGAGGAAGACCTCACCCTGGACCGCATCGTTATCGATGATCGAAGGGGCCATCAAGCCTTATGGTGATGGCACAGTGGAACTCTCAATGAAAGCACCAATGTCGGTGTCAAAACCGACAGATCTCGGGTAGGGGGTCCCGAACTGTGCGTCTAAGGCAGATGGTAACAAGAGGCAGGGGACACGATGTTTACCCAGGTTCGGGCCCTCTTGATGGAGGTAATACCCTACGTCCTGCTTGATTGATATTGATGATATGAGTATTACAAGAGTTGATCTACCACGAGATCATAGAGGCTAAACCCTAGAAGCTAGCCTATGGTATGATTGTATGTTGTCCTACGGACTAAACCCTCCGGTTTATATAGACACCGGAGGGGGCTAGGGTTACACAGAGTCGGTTACAAGGGAGGAGATCTACATATCCGTATTGCCAAGCTTGCCTTCCATGCCAAGGAAAGTCCCATCTGGACACGGGACGAAGTCTTCAATCTTGTATCTTCTTAGTCCAACAGTCCGGCCAAAGGATATAGTCCGGCTGTCCGGAGACCCCCTAATCCAGGACTCCCTCAGTTAGATTTATCTTAATTCTTCTTTCGTAGTTGCAGATGCTTGCGAGAGGGGTTAATCATAAGTGTGAGGCTTGTCCAAGTAAGGGAAGCACCCAACCACCGGTCCACCCACATATCAATTTATCAAAGTAGTGAACGTGAGTCATATGAGCATGATGAAAACTAACTTGACAACAATTCCATGTGTCCTCGGGAGCACCTTGCTTTATATAAGAGTTCATCCAGGCTTATCCTTTGCTAAAAAAAGGATTGGGTCACCTTGCTGCACCTTTGTCACACTTGTTACTTGTTACCCGTTATGAATTATCTTATCGCAGAACTATCTGTTACTGATAATTTCAGTGCTTGCAGACAATACCTTCCTGAAAACCGCTTGTCATTTCCTTCTAATCCTCATTGGGTTCGACACTCTTACTTATCGAAAGGACTACGATAGATCCACTATACTTGTGGGTCATCAAAGCATAAGATGAAAATGCATATTCTTGGTCATAACCCTACCGTTTGGGCTATTGTGCGTATTGGCTTGCAAGGTGATTTCTTCGAGGATGGAAAAGAACCGGATCATGAAGTGACAGCGAAAGAAATGTAGATGTTACAATACAATGCTCAAGCTTGTGATATTCTCTTCAATGGATTGTGCCCCAAAGAATTCAACAAAATCAGCCGCCTTGAGAATGGAAAGGAAATTTGGGATACTTTGGTTGATATGCATGAAGGTACCAAGTCCGTCAAGGAATCCAAATTGGATGTGCTTCAAAGTCAACTTGACAAGTTCAAGATGAAGGATGGTGAAGGAGTCGCCGAGATGTACTCTAGGCTTGCTCTCATTACAAATGATATTGCCGGCTTAGAAAGCGAAGAGATGACCGACAAATTCATCATCATGAAGATCCTAAGAGCCTTGGACGAAAAATATGATACCGTGTGCACCTCGATCCAAATGATGACCAATTACAAAGATCGCAAGCCCACGGAAGTCATTTGTAGAATTGTTGCTCATGAGATGTCACTCAAGGATAAGGAAGAGCTCCACAACAAGTCAAGTGGTGCTTACAAAGCTTCAAGTGATGCTCCTACAACTTCAAGCGAGAAGCAAGTCTCCAATGAAGAATTGAGCTTAATGGTGAAGAACTTCAACAAGTTCTACAAAAATAGAAGCAAAGAAAGAAGCGATAAGTCAAGGTCCTACAATGACAAAAGACCTTCGAGTCATGATCGTAATTGCTACAACTGTGGAAGACCCGAACATGTCAGCACCCCGATTCTAAGTCACGCCGATCTAGCCTGTAACACCTCATATCACTTTGCGGCCTCACGCACGGTATCCCCACGGGTGTCGCCTTACCATGGCCCGGGACCGTTTGCGTCTTTTGGCTCATGTATATGATAGTGTCGCTAGCATCCATATGACAGAGAACCCGTGCCGACATGACTAGTCGTGAACCCAAAGTGGCACTAACTTACGGGGACAGGCATACATGAATCAACATCGAGCATGTCGGTCAGCAGTGTGTGAATCAGGGCTGTAGCAACTGGGCTAACAGGACTCCGGGAACCCGGGCTGTAGCAGGCTAGCAGGACTCCGAATGTCACCGCGTGACATTTCCCCGAAGGGACAGACACAGGAACGAAGTGAATCACATGCCGGCCAGTGTAAGTGTTCCGGAGCAGTAGTGCTGGGCTAGCAGGACTCCGGTGAACCGGGCTGTAGCGGACTACTATGGCTCATGGAAGCACAAGACTACATTTCCCCATAAGAGAGGCTACCAAGGATAAACAACTAGGTTGTCGGATCCCACACATACCAAGCATTTCAATCATACACACAATATGCTCAATATGTGCCATACAACATGGCATCACAACAAGACTCTATGACTCGGAATATTTATTCATTAGGCCCCGAAGAGCCAGATAATACAAACATGGGTCTCATGACCCAACATTCTGAGCATACAAGTCAAAGCACATACGGAAGCTTAACATGTCTGAGTACAGACTTCTACAAATTGAAAAGGCTGAGAAGCCTGACTATCTACCAGATCCTGGCAAGGGCACAAGATCGCAGCTGAGGTATCAAGCTAAACGTCGAATTCCACATGGAACTACTAGCGAGACTGAAGTCTCTCTGCAAAACATAAATTAAGCAAACGTGAGTACAAATGTACCCAGCAAGACTTACATCAAAACTATCTACATATGCATCGGTATCAACAAAGGGGTGGTGGAGTTTAACTGCAGCAAGCCAGCTTTGACTCGGTGGCTATCCTGAACTACAACTGCAAGTAACTCTTTTGAGGTGGCGCACATGAGTCCACATATTCACCATACCAATAACCACTATGGATCCGCTCCCGTTTCCCTACGAGAACGCCATCCATAGCACTCATGCTTATCTTGCGCATTTTAGAGTATCCACTTTCACTTGTCTATGAACTATGCAAGGGGTCCAAGTTTCCATATCCGAGGAATCCGGCTATTCGAATAGATAATGATAACCCTGCAGGGGTGTACTTCTTCACACACGCTCTCACCACTTATCACCATGTACACATCATGTATCTCGGCAACCTTCAAGCGGAAGCCTGGCGAGGGTGTAGGCCACGACCTGACTAACCACACAAGACTCTAGTCCAGGTTTATCGCCTATTCGGGTTCCATCCGCAAGGAGATCGGGCCAGGGTTTCGCTCATGGCCCCAAACGATGTGTACAGGGTTCCCGAGCCCACCATCCGGGTGCTACTCGGTACACGGGGCCATGGTTCCTAGTATGTCCCAAGTCCACCCTGCCGGGTGCCACTCGGTAGAAAAATAGCACTACCTGCAAACACCAGAAACTATTTGCAACTCCTGGACAGAGATCAAGGCGGTTAATAAGTCGAGAGAGCTTGGAGCGCCCGGAGCCCAATGTGTGGTAGTAACTGTTCATGGATCACAAACACAGAACTCAGTTCCTGAGGACGGCTGCAATGAGACAACCCACCATGTACTCCTCATGGCCTCTCACCGCTACCTTTACCAAATCATGTTCACACACTTAGCTCTCAACGGTAGGACATGTTCACCATGTTCCAATTCATTCCTGGTGAATCAGACCTGACTCAACTCTAAGCAGTAGCAGGCATGACAACAAGCATGAATGAGTAGGCACATCAGGGCTCAAACAACTCCTACTCATGCTAGTGGGTTTCATCTATTTACTGTGGCAATGACAGGTTATGCAGAGGAAAGGGGTTCAACTACCGCATCATGTAACAGTTGAATCGTTGTTGCCCTAATGCAGTAAAAGAGAGCAGGAGCGAGAGAGTGGGATTGTATCGGAATGAACAAGGGGGTTTTGCTTGGCTGGCACTTCTGAAGATAGCATTGGGTCTTCATCAGTGTCAACGATCACAGCGTCGGAACAACGTCTACCGAGGGGGAACAACATCGGCAAACAGAGAATAAACACAATCAATGCAATGCAAAATATGATGCATGATCATGACATGGCAATATGCTGTGATTTGAGCTAATGCATCTAGCTATGATTTAAATGTAGTTGGTTTGAATACATGATTCAAATTCCAACTCCATATATGATTATTTAAATGCCCTTTATTTGTTTTGTCCAAAACAGAGGACAAACATTGTTCAAACATGCATGAAAATGGTACAGATGGATTCCTTGAATTTTTCTGATAATTTTTCATATATAAATTATTTCATTCTGAGCTAGGTTGAATTTCTATGATTTTTAGAAGTTTGGGGGTATTTTCTGAAATTTATAAATCATTTCTGATTTATTTTAATTCCAGAAAACATTTACTGCATAAGCATGACGTCAGTGTGACATCAACAAGCCAACGGAGGTGGTCCAGGTCAAACATGACAAGTGGGACTCGCACGTCAGTGTAACAGGGCAGGGACAGAGGCTGACCAGTGGGTCCGGGTCAACGTACACGTCAGCATAGTCAGAGCTGACGTGTGGGCCTGCTGCAATTAGATTAACCTTAATCTATTATTGTTAGCCGATTAGTTAGATAGTGGGGCCCGACTATCATTGACTCAGGTGGTAGTTAGTGGGGTGATTAGCCCCTAACAGCCGGGTTAGGTCGGCGGTTAGTCGCCGGCGATGTCCAGAGACGGCGGCGTTGCTCGGGTTTTGCCCTCCGGCGACCAAATGGGCGGCGGAGGGGCTCTACGTGCAGCTGCGACTCGTCCGCGTCCAATGGTGCGGTTAGCTCGAGCTGGGGTGAACCAGAACGACGGCGGGAAGCACATCCGTGGCGGCGCCCGCACGGGGTTGGCCGGGGCGGCGTTGTGGTGTGTGGGAAGAAGAGTTGGTGGAAGTTATCGGCTCCTGGGAGCGTAATGAGCATAACGACGCCCTCGGACGCGAGCTACAGCAGCTGTGGCCGTGGCGGCGCCATGGCCGGTGGCGAGGAGCGCTCGGCATGGTGGGACGGCGGCTAGAGGACAGGAATGAAGGGGGCGAGCAAGTGGAAAGAATAAGGAGCTCATGGGGAGTCGTACCGCGGTCTCAGCAGGCTCGGGGACGGGTTGGATTCGAGGTGCGGTCGCCGGCGATCTCTGATGCCTGAGGTAGAAGACAACCACGGTGACGGCGTTCGGAGGCTTCTGGTGCCGCGTGGTTCGGCGGAGAGGTCTAGGGCGGCGAGGCGGAGCTCTTGAGCCAGTCAGGGAAGCGAGGGGGAGGCAGTGGTCGTGGTGGTGCATGTAGGCGGCGGCAGGCGCATTCGGGTGGTGCGAGGGAGAGAGCCAGAGGAGGGGAGGAGCTACGTGTGAGAGAGAGAGAGGTCAGGGGTGCGCGTGGCGTCTCCAGGGTGTCGAGGAAGCGACGGGAAGCAAGAGGTGGCCGGGGCGCGTGTGCGTGCACGACGGCCACACGCCCTCCTGCCCACTGGCAGGAGGTGGAAGACGACAGGGAGGAGCCCCTGGTGGGCTGGGTTGGCTTTGCCTAGCTGGGCTGCTACAGTACCAGGCCAAGTGGGCTTTGCTAGGTAAGTTCCTTTCTTTTTATTACTTCCTGTTTTCTATTATTCTGCAACTTTGTGGCTTTATTTAAAATATTAAAACAATCCCAAAATTCATGAAACTGCTCATGACCACTGTTGGGGATATATCCTACAGTAAACATTTCAGTTCATGAATATTTGGGCATTTAAAATATTTTATAGCATTTAAATGCCCAAATGCATGTATTATATGATTTAATTCAGTGACCCTCTGTTGTTCTAGTAAAATGTGCACCATTTTTGTCAGAGGTTCTGGACCAAGTCAAAGATGATGAACATTTTAGAAGGCATTTTGGGTTCAGTGAAAATGATTTTATTTGGACCCTAGTTGAATTTCATTTGCTGCTAGGGTTTATCAGCCCCCATTTCAAAGTTTCATAAAAATTTAGACATGATGCATGGAGGCTAATGCAAGACAGGCAAGGCCAGAACTGGGGCTGTGACAGCTCAACCCCACCAAACAAGAATCTTGTCCCGAGATTCAAGCATAGGGTAAGATGAAGGGGAAACACAAACTAACACAGTCTGCACGATTTAGGTTGCACTTTGCAAAAATGTTGATTCGTCACCATCTTTGTCTCGTCGTCTTGCTCTGAGAACTCTAGTCAACATGGCAACGAGAGGAAAAGGAAACTCTAGAAGAATCGATCTTCTCGAAGATCGAACAACTCAGGATCAACTCACGGAATGAGACATAGCAACATCTCTCGATCTGAGACATTCAAACACACCTCGGAAGGGATGGAAGAACAGATGATGGGGTTCAATTTGGTAGGCAACAATTCCACGCTTGAGGAGATGGTGAATGGGGTCAAGTAGCGAGGAGATAGTTGCCATGATTCCATAATGGGACACCTTAGAGAAGGTGACTCGTAGAATTATTCCCTTAAGTGGCAAAAGAATTACTTTTGATACCGCGATCATTGGAACACTTCATACCAGCCTAAGGCAATCACAAACGATCGTTTGAAGGAATTCGAAGAAATGGCATACTCAGTTTTGGAATGGAACTATGGTTATAGAACAATCGGCAAATGGAGGGCACATTCCAACTGATGCCGAGGATATAACCTGGTGTCTGAGCATGCTCTCAAGAAGTTGAGCATTTCGATATTCATCAATGTTTTACCAACATCTGTGCCAAGATCCTGGGGACACCTCGTACTACCATGATGAATAACAATGGAGGATGCAGGTGCAAAGGAAGACAACACTTTATCAGATTTTACCTTGACAATGCCAAGGAGAAAAATCTGGATGATCGACCGAGAGACATTTAGCACTCCGCTTCTAATGTTCTCCTTGATGTTCTAGCTACCACGATCATAATTAAAACATTAACGTGGCCATCAAGTATAGGTCAAACTTCAAAAGACAAATGATTCATAAGGAACAACTTCTAGAATAAGTCATATAACATCCCCATGGGGAGGTGGCTAAATTGCTGAATCAAGATACTACAACAATTGGCCTTCTGGCTAGGTGGGGTAGCCACAACATCCACTTTACCAGTTTATAGAACCAATATTATAATTCTTGGGAAACGTTCCAACCATTATATCTGCCTGAGATTCAGATCTGGTTGATCACAGGATACTCTAGACTCAGCATGTCTGAAAGTGAAAGGTTGCAACACAAATTGACGAGATGGCGTTGCAAGATTCTCAGGAAACGGACTATGGTAGTAAGCTCCAAAACATGAGCTGGTTCTGCTACACCCATGTGAACATGCTGTCCCAGACAAGCATGACCACATAGTAGTCTTACAATGAAACACTACCAAGTACAGGTGGGGAACCATCATTGTGGATAACGAAGTCCTTACGTAAGTCATGATTAGCTCTTAAGAAGGAACTTCTTCTCCTTGAACAAATCAATCAGTGGCTTGGTGTGCTAGGGAATACGTATGGAGTGGAGGTAATTAATCTACCAAACCATAGAATATTTCGCACGTATGCATGACTAATTTTGGATGATTCCATAGGAAACAAAACAACCCCTTCTCAAATTCAGGGCAGCAACTTACACCTAATGCACGTGAACTTGGAGAAAGTCACTTCTTTCACCAAAACATATACTTCATGAATGGGAGATGAAGAAATGCTTACAAAAGTTTCCAACACTGACTTAGATGTTCAACATGAATCATGGACAAGATGAAATGTTGATGATGAGCTCAACAACAATCATTGAGATTTCCATGAAGATGGAATTCCACAACTATGTGAACAAGGTTATAGCATTGGTCAGACCAAAGATGTAATGGTGTATGCTCGAGGAGTCAACCACGAGTAAGACAACATTAAGAATGTCGTTGGTTCTGATTTGATTTGAGGATAGCCCACACTCAAATCAAAGTTTTTACAAGACAACAGATCCAACAACCGATCACGAGGAACAATCGATGAAGATATCATCTTTCTTCAACTAACACACAAACACAAGGATATCCCTTTGGAATGAACTAGGCCGGACCAAACTTTTATCTTCCAACTCTCCAAGTTGTTGTTTAGCTTAACCAACTAGCTCAGGGGTATCCAACACAGATTCTTGGAGAAGGGGTGGTTACAAGAAACCAACTTGATCACGAACTCAACATAGCGGTCAGGTGACAACCTGGTAACACTTCCGAGAAGACATTCAGAAAATCACGAACCACCGAAATGTTATTAAGCTCGAGAACAATCTTGTTTTTCAAGGCAAGACGATATGATCAAAAGAGTGAGGGATTGACACAATCATAACTCATTGATCGAAGAGTGCACCTGAAATAAGGACTAGGTAGCACGATCAATCTTAGGATGATGATTCAACAACCAGCACGCTAAGAATGAGAGTATTGTCCATTTACTACCAAGCAACGAGTTGCTCAGAGTATTGATTTCACACATCACAATTCACTTGTTGACATTCCGATTACAACAACACGGAACCGAGGAGTGAATAATGATAGTGAGAAGTATCACTACGGCAAGAATCCATAAGAGGTTGTGCAATTCCTATAGTATTCCTGACATAAGGGGGTAATACTCCAGGATGGAACAAACTAGAAGCTGGACTGGCATTCTTAATCTGCGGAACACAACTACTTTGATCCAATCCTGGATATGGATGTGGTACTGGAGGTTGTTTCTCCTAGTCATTCCGGAATAGAATGGCTTGATGGACCAGAAGAGTAATAGGCATCGATAACACGAATGCACAACTAGTGCTGGCTATCAATTGACAGCCGAGGGCCAGAAAACAACTAAAGAGGGACAACTCAAAGGAATATATAACTTTCTGAGTTGTGTGTGCATAGATCAGTATGTCGAGCAAAGTTCAACATAATTCTTCCGGATAACCCATGCAGAAAAGGAAGGACTGGCAAAGTCACAATGTAGAATGAATAACTCATCGAGAGCACTCTGGTTGTGATCTTCTGGTTCAAAAGAACTCCTGCCAAGAATGGTTCATGGTATTTGGAAGAATGATATACCACGGATTCGAGGACTATCACAAGGTTACTAATATCTTAAGGGAACTAGCAAATACTAACAACATGAAGTAGGGTGAATCTCGGGTTCAAAACCCAGGAGTAGAATACCTACTAACTAAATAACATCACGAGATGCTTTCGAGAATGGTGGCCAGAATCATCACACTGGGAACACCAAACATGGCTAGATTACTAATTGTAAGATACCCTAGTGTCATAATAACAACTCCAACATATATGTCGAGGCAATAGAGTACCTCAACTCACCGATTAGTGTGCTTAATCTGGCCCAAAAGGACATCAGGAACGGGAGGAAGGGATTTGCAGATGCATCAGACTGTTTAGTAACCTGGGATGACTCGGACAGCATAACGGCTGTAAATGCTCAAAAAGATTTGAGACATCCTGCAAAATGGTGGCATAACCACTCAACATCACAATATCAAGGTTCTGAGGCCAGCTATGAACATATGGAAGTAGTAGGAACTGAACTGAGGCTTGAACTCAACAATCCTAGGAAACTACGGTTTAGTAACACATCATCCTGAGAGATAGAAGAGAAGCCTAGTTCTTAACCTCATAGAAAAGATAAGATGACTCAGATCGGAAGGTCATGATGATAAGGAGTAAAAAGAGCCCTACGTTCCCATCCACAATCAATTCCCGTATATAACTAAAGCATTTCAAGACACGACTTCGACCAGCTTGGCTTGGTAATCCTACATGCAGTCAGGCTCTGATACCAAAGCTGTCAGCACCCCGATTCTAAGTCATGCCGATCTAGCCTGTAACACCTCATATCACTTTGCGGCCTCATGCACGGTATCCCCACGGGTGTCGCCTTACCATGGCCTAGGACCGTTTGCGTCTTTTAGCTCACGTATATGATAGTGTCGCTAGCATCCATATGATAGAGAACCCGGGCCAACATGACTAGTCGTGAACCCAAAGTGGCACTAACTTACGGGGACAGGCATACATGAATCAACATTGAGCATGTCGGTCAGCAGCGTGTGAATCCGGGCTGTAGCAACCGGGCTAACAGGACTCCGGGAACCCGGGCTGTAGCAGGCTAGCAGGACTCCGAATGTCACCGCGTAACATTTCCCCTAAGGGACAGACATAGGAACGAAGTGAATCACATGCCGGCCAGTCTAAGTGTTCCGGAGCAGTAGTGCTGGGCTAGCAGGACTCCGGTGAACCGGGCTGTAGCGGACTACTATGGCTCATGGAAGCACAAGACTACATTTCCCCATGAGAGAGGCTACCAAGGATGAACAACTAGGTTGTCGAATCCCACACATACCAAGCATTTCAATCATACACACAATATGCTCGATATGTCTAAATACAACATGGCATCACAACATAACTCTACGACTCAAGTATTTATTCATTAGGCTCTGAAGAGCCAGATAATACAAACATGGGTATCATGACCCAACATTCAGAGCATACAAGTCAAAGCACATGCGGAAGCTTAACATGTCTGAGTACAGACTTCTACAAATTGAAAAGGCTGAGAAGCCTGACTATCTACCAGATCCTGGCAAGGGCACAAGATCGCAGCTGAGGTATCAAGCTAAACGTTGAATTCCACATGGAACTACTAGCGAGACTGAAGTCTCTCTGCAAAACATAAATTAAGCAAACGTGAGTACAAATGTACCCAGCAAGACTTACATCAAAACTATCTACATATGCATCGGTATCAACAAAGGGGTGGTGGAGTTTAACTGCAGCAAGCCAGCTTTGACTCGGTGGCTATCCTGAACTACAACTGCAAGTAACTCTTTTGAGGTGGCGCACACGAGTCCACATATTCACCATACCAATAACCACTATGGATCCTCTCCCGTTTCCCTACGAGAACGCCATCCATAGCACTCACGCTTATCTTGCGCATTTTAGAGTATCCACTTTCACTTGTCTATGAACTATGCAAGGGGTCCAAGTTTCCATATCCGAGGAATCCGGCTATTCGAATAGATAATGATAACCCTGCAGGGGTGTACTTCTTCACACACGCTCTCACCACTTATCACCATGTACACATCATGTATCTCGACAACCTTCAAGCGGAAGCCTGGCGAGGGTGTAGGCCACGACCTGACTAACCACACAAGACTCTAGTCCAGGTTTATCGCCTATTCGGGTTCCATCCGCAAGGAGATCCGGCCAGGGTTTCGCTCATGGCCCCAAATGATGTGTACAGGGTTCCCGAGCCCACCATCCGGGTGCTACTCGGTACACGGGGCCATGGTTCCTAGTATGTCCCAAGTCCACCCTGCCGGGTGCCACTCGGTAGAAAAATAGCACTACCTGCAAACACCAGAAACTATTTGCAACTCCTGGACAGAGATCAAGGCGGTTAATAAGTCGAGAGAGCTTGGAGCGCCCGGAGCCCAATGTGTGGTAGTAACTGTTCATGGATCACAAACACAGAACTCAGTTCCTAAGGACGGCTGCAATGAGACAACCCACCATGTACTCCTCATGGCCTCTCACCGCTACCTTTACCAAATCATGTTCACACACTTAGCTCTCAATGGTAGGACATGTTCACCACGTTCCAATTCATTCCCGATGAATCAGACCTGACTCAACTCTAAGCAGTAGCAGGCATGACAACAAGCATGAATGAGTAGGCACATCAGGGCTCAAACAACTCCTACTCATGCTAGTGGGTTTCATCTTTTACTGTGGCAATGACAGGTCATGCAGAGGAAAGGGGTTCAACTACCGCAGCATGTAACAGTTGAATCGTTGTTGCCCTAATGCAGTAAACAAGAGCAGGAGCGAGAGAGTGGGATTGTATCGGAATGAACAAGGGGGTTTTTCTTGCCTGGCAGTTCTGAATATAGCAGTGAGTCTTCATCAGTGTCAACGATCACAGCGTCGGAACAACGTCTACCGAGGGGGAACAACACCGCCAAACAAAGAATAAACACAATCAATGCAATGCACAATATGATGCATGATCATGACATGGCAATATGCTATGATTTGAGCTAATGCATCTAGCTATTATTTAAATGAAGTTGGTTTGAATACATGATTCAAATTCCAACTCCATATATGATTATTTAAATGCCCTTTATTTGTTTTGTCCAAAACAGAGGACAAACATTGTTCAAGCATGCATGAAAATGGTACAGATGGATTCCTTGATTTTTTCTGAGAATTTTTCATATATAAATTGATTCATTCTGAGCTACGGTTGAATTTCTATGATTTTTAGAAGTTTGGGGGTATTTTCTGAAATTTATAAATCATTTCTGATTTATTTTAATTCCAGAAAACATTTACTGCGTAAGCATGACGTTAGTGTGACATCAGCAAGTCAACAGAGGTGGTCCAGGTCAAACATGACAAGTGGGACCCGCACGTCAGTGTAACAGGGCAGGGACAGAGGCTGACCAGTGGGTCCGGGTCAATGTACATGTCAGCATAGTCAAAGCTGATGCGTGGGCCCGCTGCAATTAGATTAACCTTAATCTATTATTGTTAGCCGATTAGTTAGGCAGTGGGGCCCGGCTGTCACTGACTCAGGTGGTAGTTAGTGGGGTGATTAGCCCCTAATAGCCGGGTTAGGTCGGCGGTTAGTCGCCGGCGACGTCTAGAGACGGCGGCGTTGCTCGGTTTTGCCCTCCGACGACCAAATGGGCGGCGGAGGGGCTCTACGTGCAGCTGTGACTCGTCTGCGTCCAACGGTGCGGTTAGCTCGAGCCGGGGTGAACCAAAACAACGGCGGGGAGCACATCCGCGACGGCGCCCGCACGGGGTTGGCCGGGGCGGCGTTGTGGTGTGCGGGAGGAAGAGTTGGTGGAAGTTATAGGCTCCTGGGAGCGTGATGAGCATAACGACGCCCTCGGACGCGAGCTACAACAGCTGTGGCTGCGGCGGCGCCATGGCCGGCGGCGAGGAGCGCTCGTCCTGGTGGGACTGCGGCTAGAGGACAGGAACGGAGGGGCAAGCAAGGGGAAAGAATAAGGAGCTCACGGGGAGTCGTACCACGGTCACAGCAGGCTCGGGGACGGGCTGGAGACGAGGTGCGGTCGCCGGCGATCTCGGATGCCCGAGGTAGAAGATGACCACAGTGACGGCGTTCGGAGGCTTCTGGTGTTGCGTGGCTCGGCGGAGAGGTCTAGGGTGGCGAGGCGGAGCTCTTGAGCCAGTCAGGGAAGCGAGGGGGAGGTGGTGGCCGCGGTGGTGCACGTCGGCGGCGGCGGGCGCGTTCGGGTGGTGCGAGGGAGAGAGCCAGAGGAGGGGAGGAGCTGCGGGTGAGAGAGAGAGGTCAGGGGGCGCGTGGCGTCTCCAGGGGGTCGGGGAAGCGACAGGAAGCAAGAGGTGGCCGGGGCTCATGTGCGCGCATGACGGCCACACGCCCTCCTGCCCACCGGCAGGAGGTGGAAGACGACAGGGAGGAGCCCCTGGTGGGCTGGGCTAGCTTTGCCTAGCTGGGTTGCTACAGTACCAAGCCAGGTGGGCTTTGCTAGGTAAGTTCCTTTCTTTTTATTACTTCTTGTTTTCTATTATTCTCCAACTTTGTGGCTTTATTTAAAATATTAAAACAATCCCAAAATTCATGAAACTGCTCATGACCACTGTTGGGGATATATCCTACGGTAAACATTTCAGTTCATGAATATTTGGGCATTTAAAATATTCTATAGCATTTAAATGCCCAAATGCATGTATTATATGATTTAATTCAGCGACCCTATGTTGTTCTTGTAAAATGTGCACCATTTTTGTCAGAGGTTCTGGACCAAGTCAAAGATGATGAACATTTTAGAAGGCATTTTGGGTTCAGTGAAAATGATTTTATTTGGACCCTAGTTGAATTTCATTTGCTGCTAGGGTTTATCAGCCCCCATTTCAAAGTTTCATAAAAATTTAGACATGATGCATGGAGGCTAATGCAAGACATGCAAGGCTAGAACTGGGGCTGTGACAGAACACTACTCCAATGACTGTACGACTCCCTACAAGAAAAGAGAAGATTCACCAAAAAGGAGGAGTAGAAGAGATGAATCACCTTAGAGAGAAAGAATGAGTAGAGATGATTGTTATGAACGAAGACCCTCTTGTAGTAGCAAGGATTCGGAAAGGAAGGGTAAGTCATCAAAGAGCTACACAAGATGAATTCATCATGCTCACGTTGGTGAATGGGTATCCAGTTCCGACTGCGACAACTACTCCGAGAGAAGTTATCACTCCGACTCCGAATACACTTAAGATGAAGGTGTTGCCGGTCTTGCACTTGTGTCATCCAACTCCTACGACATATTTGACTCACCAAATGAAGGAATTGGAAGATGCTTCATGGCTAAAGGCCCTAATATATCACACCCTGAGTATGTTGATTTCAATAGTGATGAATATGATTTCCTAGGTGATGATGATTTACTTGTTGACAACACTAGTGATGAAAACTATGATGAACTTGCTAATAATCATGCTAATCAAGATGAAATGAATGACAATGATAAGAAGGAGATTGAGCGTCTAACTAAAGAACTAAACACTCTTAATTTAGCCCATGAAACAACTCTAGAGGATCACAGAGAGCTCCTAAGGACTCATGAGAAGGTACGATTCGAGAAGCTAAATTTAGAGCAAGAGCATGAGTTCCTAAAAGCTATCAATGATGATCTTCGAAAGAAGAGTTCTTCTTATCTTGCCAAACGTATCCTCTTGTCTACTTATATGCCATAAGTAAAATCTAGCAACAAGAACAAGAAATATTCTTCCTCTAGTAGTAACAACAATCATGTTAAATCCAATATTGTTGCTTCTAGTAGTTCTCTTTATTCCACTAATGATTCTCTTAGCGAAGTTACACTTGAGAAAGAAAATAGCTTATTGAAGGGAATTATAGAGAAATGTTTCTACAAGAGCCTTGCCGGAAGTAAGCAATTTGAGGAAATTGTACACAAGCAAGGAAGGCGTCGGAAGAATCAAGGTGTTGGTTTTGAACGAAAGTTCAATGCCAATGTAGTTGAGTGGGAAGAAGATCAATACCCCAAGACGAAGTTTGATCCTCAACAAAAGAAGTATGACCCCACTTATTTCAAGGGAACACAAGCTCAAGATGATCTTCCACCATAAGACCACAAGCTAAAAGGCAAGGACAAGCTTCAAGAAGAGATTGATTCATTTGAAGAAGCTCCTAAGGCCATGGTCAAGTGGGTTCCCAAGACTACGTCAGGTTTCACATCATCAAGTACGACTACAACTCCAAGGATTCCCATCATGTTGATCTGGATCCCAGAGAAGAAGGACTAGAGTGTTCTTGAGGGTGACTCCACCAATGTACTTCACACATATTCATTTTGGCGAGGACATGTGCAATCAACTTTCATATCTTGCACTAGTTCATGGAGTCACAAACCCTCTTATTGGTAAGAAAAAGGACAAGGTAACCTAATGCTTTCATGGACATCATCATATGTGTGTTTCACTCTATGTCTATGGATATCCTTGTATGTTCCTTGTGGGCCTAACCCTTGTAGGTATTGAAAGTGCAACACCCCAATGGATTGCTCCAAAAGATCTACATTAACATTGATCATCCACATCTTCAACATCTATATGAAGTCATCAGCGACAAAGCCCAAGGTTAGTTCATCCCTCTTAGGGGGGATATCACATCTAGGGGGAGCTTTGCTCTAAAAATTGAGCTAAAGCAACTCTAATGGTGTGAACACATCAATGCTTTATGTAAAAGTGGTAACCCCACTTGTGCTTAAATGATGAGTATGACCTACGATCAAATGTTCTCATTTGACACCTCAGTCAATATACTCATATATAGATGACCTAGTCATCGCTAATTGCTTGATAGATGCTAGAGTGTTTGTGCATGCTTTGTCACATATTTCATTTGCTATCCTATTGTGTGAGCATGTTGGTTTCATAATTTATCCATTCGAGGACATCCATTTTTAGTTTTGATTGTTTGTTTTTATTTGCCAAATGGATGGACAAGAATGCCTAAGAACCTTCTCTAGCTATCTATGCCTTTTCTCTTCTCAAATTCTATTCATGCTACATCACAAAATTTGAACCAGTCTTTTTCGGACACTCCGGGTGAGGAGCACTCGAAGCCACCGATCCGTCAAGGGTTGCCTTCCAAAACCTTCTAATGCATTTCGGCCTGAGCAACCATTCAAACTCAGTCTCACCGAATACAATAGATCGATCTAGGTTTTTCTATCTCGGTGCTACCGATTAGATCCACTCGGTCTCATCGAGTTGCTGTAACTGCCTATAGTTTCGCATCTCGGTGCCACCAATTGGATCCATTTGGTGCCACCGACAACACATGGGTATATAATCCCGCAGACCAAATGTTTGGAATTTCTTCAAACTCCTCGCGCCTGCACCCCATTGTTGCCACCCCTTGGTCCCCGGGTCGTCGCCTGATACATCTCCAACGTATCTATAAATTTTGATTGTTCCATGCTATATTATATTCTGTTTTGGACATTATTGGGCTTTATTATACACTTTTATATTATTTTTGGGACTAACCTATTAACCAGAGGCCCAGTCCAGAATTGCTGTTTTTTTCCTATTTTAGGGTTTCGTAGAAAAAGAATATCAAACGGAGTCCAAACGGAATGAAACCTTCGGGAACGAGATTTTCAGAACGAACATGATCCAAAGGACTTGGACCCTATGTCAAGACATCAACCAGGAGGCCACGAGGTAGGGGGTGTGCCTACCCCCCTGGGCGCGCCCTCCACCCTCGTGGGCCCCCTGTTGCTCCACCGACGTACTCCTTCCTCCTATATATACCTACGTACCCCCAAACTACCATATACAGAGCCAAAACCCTAATTCCACCGCTGTAACTTTCTGTATCCACGAGATCCCATCTTGGGGCCTTTTCCGGAGCTCCACCGGAGGGGGCATCGATCACGGAGGGCTTCTACATCAACACCATAGCCCCTCCGATGAAGTGTGAGTAGTTTACCTCAGACCTGCGGGTCCATAGTTATTAGCTAGATGGCTTCTTCTCTCTTTTTGGATCTCAATACAAAGTTCTCCCCCTCTCTTGTGGAGATCTATTCGATGTAATCTTCTTTTGCGGTGTGTTTGTTGAGACCGATGAATTGTGGGTTTATGATCAAGTTTATCTATGAACAATATTTGAATCTTCTCTGAATTCTTTTATGTATGATTGGTTATCTTTGCAAGTCTCTTCGAATTATCAGTTTGGTTTGGCCTACTAGATTGATCTTTCTTGCAATGGGAGAAGTGCTTAGCTTTGGGTTCAATCTTGCGGTGTCCTTTCCCAGTGACAGTAGGGGCAGCAAGGCACGTATTGTGTTGTTGCCATCGAGGATAACAAGATGGGGTTTATTTCATATTGCATGAGTTTATGCCTCTACATCATGTCATCTTGCTTAAAGCATTACTCTGTTCTTATGAACTTAATACTCTAGATGCATGCTGGATAGCGGTCGATGTGTGGAGTAATAGTGGTAGATGCAGGCAGGAGTCGGTCTACTTGTCTCGGACGTGATGCCTATATACATGATCATACCTAGATATTCTCATAACTATGCTCAATTCTGTCAATTGCTCAACAGTAATTTGTTTACCCACCGTGAATACTTTTGCTCTTGAGAGAAGCCACTAGTGAAACCTATCGCCCCCGGGTCTATCTTCCATCATATTAATCTTCCAATACTTAGTTATTTCCTTCGCCTTTTATTTTACTTTGCATCTTTATCATAAAAATACCAAAAATATTATCTTATCATATCTATCAGATCTCACTCTCGTAAGTGACCGTGTAGAGATTGACAACCCCTTATCGTGTTGGTTGCGAGGATTTATTTGTTTGTGTAGGTGCGAGGGACTCGTGCATGGCCTCCTACTGGATTGATACCTTGGTTCTCAAAAACTAAGGGAAATACTTACGCTAGTTTGCTGCATCACCCTTTCCTCTTCAAGGGAAAACCAACACAAGTGCTCAAGAGGTAGCATCGCCGTCTCCGCCTGTGTGCCGTCGTCGCAGGTCTCCGCCGCCGTTAACAAAAATCCTCTTCGCTGCTGCCGCCATAGCGAGCCATCACCAAGTTAGGGTATGGTTTGAATACTTTGCGTATATTTCCCCTTCTGATTCAATGCACAAAGTTTTTGCCTAGTTTCTCTCCACGTATGAAATCATTCTATCCATCAAAGAATTCCTTTAGATTAGATTTGATGCAAAATCTTAGGGTTAGGTTTCCGCCGAGCTGATCTCGGACCGACCGAAATGAAGTTTTCGGTCCCACCAATTGGCCCTGGCCATTGTATAAGTACAACTCGGTCTGACTGAAGCGTACTGATCGGTGAGACTGAAAGAAATTTCTCTGTGGAACCCTTGCATCTCAGAGTCACCGAACTACAAATTGGTCTGACCAATACTGCAAGTTTAGACTCTGGTAGTGCTTCGGTGTCACCGAGATTATCATATCGGTAGCTCCGAAATGCTTTCTGCAGAAAACTAAAATTAAGATTTTGTCTCAATTTTTGCAAAAACAATCTATCTTTTGTGATGCTCATCCTTTCTACCCATATCCATCTATTCATAGGGTCAGTTTGCAGAGATGTCTGAAGCTAGTGACAGTCAGAACAGATCAAAGGAACATGTCAACCTCAGTGAGGGCACTAGTCCAAGCAACATGTATGATGATGGCGGTAGAAGCACCCCTAGCAACTTGCCTAAAGCTACTATCAGACAAAGGAGGAAGGGAAATTCTGACAATGAGGATGAAGACTTTATTGTTGAGGAATAAGTGACCTCAAAGAAGAGAGTCCTTAAGAAGGAATATGTTGCAGCTGCTACCACCAAGCCTGGCCTTCAAAAGAAAGCTCCCGCCAAGAGAGCTCCCATGTCCAAAGTCAGAAAGTCTACCGCTGCACATGAGACCATGGAGTTCACACATGAGCCAAGAGATGAAGGTGAAGGTGCTAATGGGAAGAAAAATAGGAAGGAGAGAGTTAAGAAGAATGTTGCCAGAGTCATTGGCAGACCATCCATGATGAGGGATGATGATGAGGAGGAGCAGGAGGAACCTGTTGCACCACCAGCCAAGTCTCAAAAGTTGATGGTTGATGCCATTAAGACTGGTGCTCCCTCCAAACCCAAGCCTCCACCTACTGCACCCATGACATCAACTCCAAAGAGATCCACCAGGAACATTCCTGCCGCAGAGAAGAACAAGGCCCGAGTGCCAGAGGTTCAAGAAGATGATGAGCCACTAGTGCTCAGGAAATTCAAGCCAAAGATTCTAGACCACAATGATGATGATCCAGTGGCTGAGAACATGAAACTGAGAAAGGATGCATGTCTGAGATTATGGAGGAAGATTGATCCGTATGCCACAAAGGAGGAGGACTGTTGTTGATTACCGTTTCTACACTAGAGAACGATAGGACTTCTATGAGATAGTATTGCTTGACAAGAAGCCCATTGTGTGTGACATGAAGTGGGTTGGCTGGAAGTACATTGATGCAAATGAGGATTACTTCCCCCATGTTCATGAGAGCTTCAGGCTGAATGGAGTTGATGGCTTTGTTGGACAAGAGCTCACCAAGTGAAATGATGAGATGATAATGCAATTTTACTCCACTGCACACTTCTATCCAGATGGGAAGATAGTGTGGATGACTGAGGGCACCAGGTATCAGTCATCAATCTCTGAGTGGGCTGAGCTCATCAATGCTCCAGAAGAAGATGAGAATGACACATATGTTTATGGCAAACCCAAGAAGGATCACAACACTATGGTTCACATGTAAAAGCCCATTCCTGATGAAGCCTTGGAGACTCACAAGTTTGGCTCCATATACTCTCTGCTGGCTGGACTGACTACCATAAACACCATACTAAGGCATACCCTCTTGCCTAAGTCTAGAGATCATAGGACGTGGTCACTTCATCAACCTGCTGCATCTGTTTGATGTTCCCAAAAAGTTCAAGGTCATGAGTTTGACATTTGAGAAAGTTAAGAGAACTGGTGCTGACCGAAAGAGGTCATGTGGATATGCTCCACATATTCAGGTGTTGATAAATTCCAAGGTTGGAACTATAACATATCTACTTGACAAAGAGCATTTATCTCTTAGGCCAGATTTTGAGGACAATGAAGTTGTCATGGATGCCACACATCCTACTTCTGTTGAGGCCCAGGAGAAAGCTGAGAAGGCAAAGGCTGCTAAACAAACAAAGGCAGCAAGTGCTCCATATGCATCTATTGTGAATCTCAAGACTAAACAAGATTAGCTCACATATCTGCTAGAAGCTACCCTGAGGATCGAGAAGAGTCTAGCCAACTTGACTAAGAATCAGGAGAGCTTAGAGAGGATTGTTGAAGATAAGATGTACAACATTGATGTGAAGGTCACTGAGATTCAGACTATTGTTGAGAAGCTGAGCAATGATGCTGAGGACAGTGATGACAGACCTACTATAGATAGATTCCAGTTAGTGCCAAGGGCACAGAGGTCTGCTACTGAGCTAGTTGCAGACTTGAGGCCTGCTCATTCTGCTCCTGCCACCACAGCCACAGTTGCTCCTCCAGTGTCAACTCCACCAGCTCCACAGACATCAGCTGAAGCATTTTCAGATGGACTCCTCTCAACGCCGTCTACGCACACCGGAGCTACAAGCTAGAAGACCCCTTCAGGAGCTCCCGGAGATCATGCCTAGAGTGTCGTATAGCACTATACGTTTTCAAATTTTTTGGTAACTTGTTTCCAAAGGGGGAGAAAGTTTATAGATCATAGGCTTCGAGAGAGAGAGAGAGAGAGTCTTTTACTTTTGTTAGTTTTTCATTTGCCTTGTGTAACGCCCTCGATGCGGCTATATCTCCCATGTGTCGAAGCACGACTTAGAGGCATAACCGCATTGAAAGCAATGTCGCAAGTGAGGTAATCATCACACACCCCATGTAATACATAAGGGAAAGAGATACATAGTTGGCTTACAATCGCCACTTCACACAATTACATGAATAAAGCATTACATCATCCAAATACAATCAAGGTCCGACTACGGAACCAAAATAAAAGAAGAACCCCAAATGCGACACGGTCCCCGATCGACCCCAACTGGGCTCCACTACTGATCAACTAGAACGAAACAACACAAAGGACAAGATCTTCATCGAGCTCCTCTGTGAGCTTGGTTGCGTCATCTGCACGGTTCAACGGCACCTGCAAGCTGGTTTGGAAGTATCTGTGAGTCACGGGGACTCAGCAATCTCGCACCCTCACGATCAAGACTATTTAAGCTTATGGGTAAGGTAAAAGGTATGAGGTGGAGCTGCAGCAAGTGACTAGCATATATGGTGGCTAACATACGCAAATGAGAGCGAGAAGAGAAGGCAAAGCACGGTCGATAAAAGTATGATCAAGAAGTGATCCTAGAACAACCTACGTCAAGCATAACTCCAACACCGTGTTCACTTCCCGGACTCCGCTGGAAAGAGACCATCACGGTTACACACACAATTGATTCATTTTAATTAAGTTAAGGTTCAAGTTATCTACAACCGGACATTAACAAATTCCCATCTGCCCATAATCGCGGGCACGGCTTTCGAAAGTTCAGATCCCTGCAGGGGTGTCCCAACTTAGCCCATGACAAGCTCTCACAGTCAACAAAGGAATAGACCTCCTCCCGAGACATTCCGATCAGGCTCGGTATCCCGGTTCTACAAGACATCCTCGACAATGGTAAAACAAGTCCAGCAAGACCACCCGCTGTGCCGACAAATCCCGATAGGAGCTGCACATATCTCGTTCTCAGGGCACACCGGATAAGCTAAGCGTACAAGAGCCGACGTAACCCAAGTTGCCAAGGGATGGCCCTGCACGGTGCTCTGGGTTGGACCAACACTCAGAGGAGCACTGGCCCGGGGGGGGGGGTTAAAATAAGATGACCCTTGGGCTGGCCTAACCCAAGGGAAAAAGAGGCTAGGTGGCAAATGGTAAAACCAAGGTTGGGCCTTGCTGGAGGAGTTTTATTCAAAGCGAACTGTCAAGGGGTTCCCATTATAACCCAACCGCGTAAGGAACGAAAAATCCGGGAACATAACACCGATATGATGGAAACTAGGGCGGCAAGAGTGGAACAAAACACTAGGCATAAGGCTGAGCCTTCCACCCTTTACCAAGTATATAGATGCATTAATTAAATAAGATATATTGTGATATCCCAACAAGTAAACATGTTCCAACAAGGAACAGCATCTCCATGTTCCAACAAGGAACAAACTTCAATCTTCACCTGCAACTAACAATGCTATAAGAGGGGCTGAGCAAAGCGGTAACATAGCCAAACAACGGTTTGCTAGGACAAGGTGGGTTTGAGGCTTGGTTCAACAATATGGGAGGCATGATAAGCAAGTGGTAGGTATCGCAGCATAGGCATAGCAAAAGAGCGAGCAACTAAGCAAGCAAAGATAGAAGTGATTTCGAGGGTATGATCATCTTGCCTGAGATCCCGCAAGGAAGAAGAACGAGTCCATGAAGAAGACAAACGGACGTAGTCGAACGAATCCTCACAACACGACGTTATCGGAACCAACCCGAAGAAGCAACACCGGAAAGAAGCAAACAATCATGGTGAACAAACATCACATAAGCATGGCACGATGCGCAAACAAGTATGATGCATGTCCGGTTTAATGATAAATGGCATGGCAAAATGCACAAGCAATACTACAAATTAAGTGGAGCTCAATATGCAACTCCGTTGCATATTGACGAAACACCACGTGACTTATTAAGTTCGATCTTGTTTATGTACCCAACAATATTAAATGTTGTTAAACATGGCAAGAGGGTGAAGCAAAGAAAACTACCTATCTAGTCAAGTTTAAATGAGGCCGGAAACAACGAACAACAATTTCCGGAAACTCCTCATATGCATATATTAGGTTCGGTACTGTTCTGCCCTAAACACAATTTTAGGGTTGTTAAACATGCAAAGAGATGCCACCATGTTAAACTATGCAAAATTCTACCCCATTTACATATAAAGATTATTAAATTCTGAGTTACGGTTATTTAGTTATGAATTAAGTCATTTTAGCATGGCATAGGGGCAAATTAAAACAAAAAACATTTTAAACATGGATGGAAATGACATATTATGAAACTACACAAAATTCTAAGCAACTTTCATATATAAATCATTTTATTCCGGTGCATAGATGATGAGTTATTATATGCATGAAATAGGAGGGTTTTTCTGTAAAAACTGCTGACTCTGGAAAAAATAGACAAATTGCAGAACTGAAAAAAAAACAGAGGCGGGCTGAAACACAGAAGGCTGGCCCAACCGGAGGGAAAAGAAAAAAAAACAAAAGAGGGGCGCGGGTGCCCTCACCATGGGCTTCGGCCCAGTCAGTGCAGCGGGCCGGCTTGCGCTGGCGGAACTGGACCGCGAGGACGCAGCCCACACGGACGCGATCAACGGTGACGGGCAATCTCCTCCCGTTCGAAGCAGAGACGGGAACAGGCACGACGGCGGCGGTGGTCCGGCGAGGACGTCGACGGGGCAAGACAAGGAGGCCGGGAACGAGCAGATCGGCGCGTGGGGAACTCGGATCCGGCGACGGACGCAGTCAACGCTCGAGGACGAGCGCTGTGAAGCACTGCTCGACCTGAAGCAGAGGAGATGCACGGGAAGCAGGGCATCGATGATGCGGGCGGCGATGTGACTTGCTCCGGCGGGGTTTGCAGGTCGGGAGGCGCGGGGAGGACCGGGAACGGTGGAGATGCGGTTCCATGGCGGCGATTTCGACCTGTAGAGGGCGACGGAACGATGACCATGGTAGCAGGGGCGTCCTCCTGTTGCTCCTGCTCCTGGCGAGAGAGAGAGAAACTGAGATAGCGAGAGAGAGAGAAGGGAACCAGATGAAAGGAAGGGCGCGCTGCGACCTGGAGAGACGAGGCGGCCGGCGGCGGCCATGGGAGCTCGTGCTCCTAGTTGCTGCTCGGGATGGTTTGCTGTTTGCTGCTGCTCGCCGGCAGCGGCTGGGTCGATGACGGGGTCGAGGTGCGCCCCGGCGCCATGGAAGCTACGGGAGAGGTAGGCGCACGGGCAGAGGAGCTCTGGCTCCTGTAGGATTTGGGCGACGGCGGTGGTTGGACGGGAGGGGAAAACGAGGATAAAGTGGAGGCTCAGCGGAGAGATTTGGTGGAGATGGATCCCGAGGTGGGAGATGCTGGCGGCGGGTGAAGGGACAAGCCTCCTAATTTCTAGGGTTGGGCAATATATATACACCAGGTGGATTAGGTTAGGCGCTACCTCATCCCTACGATCGTAATTGGATGGTCGCAAATAAAATAGTTAGGGAGCCCAAATAAGAAAACGATGATGTTTTGTAGATGTTTGGGGATGATCCGGACACAACGGTGGTGACAATCCGGGTCGGGTCCGGGACAACTTTTCGGACGCGCGCGCGAGGGGGTTTGATGCACTGAGTAGAGAGGGTTTGGTAGGGTCTGACGGTGAGTAGAGGACTGTGCAGAAGGCCTTAGGCTGAGACAAGAGAAGAGAGAAAGGCCCGGCGACTGTTTCCGGAGACCGAAAACGTCCGACGATTTGACCGACTATATTGCCGCTATAGTTTAATGGTTGAGCTATCAAACGAACTCCGAATGCGATGAAACTTGGCAGGCGGCCTATCTACACCATAAAAAGACCATACGCCAACTTTCATCCCATTCCGAGAACATTTCTGGCCACTTATAAAATAATATTTCGGACATGCCGCGGGCGCATGCAAGTGTGTCTGGGCTCAGAACGGACAACGGACGGAACGAGGAGACCGGGACGGATGCAAGTTTCGAAAACATGATGATGCAATGCACATGATGACATGACAAGATGCAAGACGCTAGAAAAAGACATGGCAACAACAGCGAATAACTGGACGACACCTGGCACATCGGTCTCAGGGCGTTACACCTTGCTACTTTGTTGGTTGTTGCTACTTGATGCTACATTTGTGGTATGCTTGTGAGATATCTTGTGTGATCATGTGTTTGATCATACTATGCTTAATGTGTGCTTGCATGTCTATGTCTATGGTTACTTGTGTATGATCAATCACTTGTATCCATGGTGATGAGTGCATGTTATTTTACTGTTATCATTTTGTGCACTCCACCAAGATGTATGTGACATGGAAGAGTGACGCATGATCCTAATTGATTGTGCATTTGCAATCAAACGCAAATTTTAAATAATGCATAAATTTAGGGGGAGCTCTTGCTTATCACATACTTCTCAAAGCGATGATATATTTCATTCATTTTATAATTTGTCTAAGCTTTGATCTATATGTTCTCATCAATTACCTAAAAGGGGGTGACTGAAAGTGCAACTAATCCCTGGGTGGTTTTGCTAATTCATAACAACATATAGCTCCTTGAACTAATTTCCATTCAATATTAATATTTCAGGAAGTTCAATTAATGGCATGGCATGGGCTAGAAATGTGGACCCCTCAAAATGCTAAGGACACATATTGGCAAAAGCTCAAGACTTTTCATTTCTATTTTAGTGATCCAAGATCACATCAAGTCCATAGGAAAGCCAATACTATTAAAAGGGGGTGAGGTGTTGCTTAATGGCTTGCTTGCTCAAATGCTTAGTGATATTGCTCCAAATACCCTCAACCACTTTCTCCATCCAAATATGCCAAAATCCCAAACTCCCACTCGACCCCACCGATTCATTCTACCCGATGCCACCGAGTTCATATGACATAGCCACAACCAGAAACCCTAATAGTTCAGCCTCACCGATACGGATCTCGGCCTCACCGAGATGGCCCTGCCAACTCACTATTATCAGTTGCAATTATTTCGGTCTCACCGAGCTGGCTTGACCAATTCTCTGTTCCCCTATTGCTTCACTTCGGTCTCACCGAGTTGATGCAATCGGTGCCACCGAGATGAGGTTTTCCCTAAGCCCTAGCACATTGGTCCCACCGAGTTGTTCGAGTCGGTCCAACCGTTCACATTTTGAACTAATCGGTCTGACCGAGTTCATCTATTCGGTCTGACCGAGTTCATCTATTCGGTCGGACCGAGTTGGGCCAAATGTGTGTAACAGTTGGATTTTGTGTGGAGGCTATATATACTGAAGAAAATATGCCCTAGAGGCAATAATAAAGTTGTTATTTATATTTCCTTATATCATGATAAATGTTTATTATTCATGCTAGAATTGTATTAACTGGAAACTTAGTACATGTGTGAATACATAGACAAACTGAGTGTCACTAGTATGCCTCTACTTGACTAGCTCGTTAATCAAAGATGGTTAAGTTTCCTAGCCATGGACAAGAGTTGTCATTTGATGAACGGGATCACATCATTAGAGAATGATGTGATTGACTTGACCCATCCGTTAGCTTAGCACTATGATCGTTTAGTTTATTGCTATTGCTTTCTCCATAACTTATACATGTTCCTATGACTATGAGATTATGCAACTCCCGAATACCGGAGGAACACTTAGTGTGCTATCAAATGTCATAACATAACTAGGTGATTATAAAGATGTTCTATAGGTGTCTCCGATGGTGTTTGTTGAGTTGGCATAGATCGAGATCAGGATTTGTCACTCCGATTGTCGGAGAGGTATCTCTAGGCCCGCTCGGTAATGCACATCATTATAAGTCTTGCAAGCAATGTAACTAATGAGTTAGTTGCGGGATGTTGCATTATGGAACGAGTAAAGAGACTTTCTGGTAATGAGATTGAACTAGGTATTGAGATACCGACGATCGAATCTCGGGCAAGTAACATACCGATGACAAAGGGAACAACGTATGTTGTTATGTGGTTTGATCGATAAAGATCTTCGTAGAATATGTAGGAGCCAATATGAGAATCCAGCTTCCGCTATTGGTTATTGACCGGAGAAGTGTCTCGGTCATCTTTACATAGTTCTCGAACCCGTAGGGTCCGCACGCTTAACGTTCGATGACGATCGGTATTATGAGTTTATGTGTTTTGATGTACCGAAGGTAGTTTGGAGTCCCAGATGTATCACGGACATGACGAGGAGTCTCAAAATAGTCGAGACATAAATATTGATATATTGGATGACTATATTCGGACACCAGAAATCTTCCCGAGAAGTTTCGGATAAAACTGGAGTGCCGGAGGGTTACTGGAACCCCTCGGGGGAACTAATGGGCCTCATGGGCCTTAGTGGAGAGAGAGAGGGGCGGCTAGGGCAGGCCGCGCTCCCCCTCCCCCTTGGGTCCGAATTGGACTAGGGAAGGGGGGCGGCGCCCCCCTTTCCTTCTCCCTCTCCTTCCTTCCCCCTCTCTTCCTTGTTGGAAACCTACTAGGAATATGATTCCTACTTGGGGCGCGCCCCTATAGGGCCGGCCGGCCTCCCCCTTGCTCCTTTATATACGGGGGCAGGGGGCACCCTAGAACACACAAGTTGATAGTTGTCTTAGCCGTGTGCAGTGCCCCCCTCCACAGATTTCCACCTCGGTCATATCGTTGTAGTGCTTAGGCGAAGCCCTGTGTCAGTAACTTCATCATCACCGTCATCACACAGGCGTGCTGACGAAACGCTCCCTCGGCCCCAGCTAGATCAAGAGTACGAGGGACGTCACCGAACTGAACGTGTGCAGATCGCGGAGGTGCCGTGCGTTCGATACTTGGATCGGTTGGACCACTAAGACGTTCTACTACATCAACCGCGTTACTAAACGATTCCGCTTTCGGTATACGAGGGTACATGGACACACTTTCCCTTCTCGTTGCTATGCATCACCTAGATAGATCTTGCGTGTGCGTAGGCAATTTTTTTGAAATTACTGTGTTCCCCAACAGTGGCATCAAAGCCAGGTCTATGCGTAGATGTTATATGCACGCGTAGAACACAAAGGAGTTGTGGGTGCGAGTATATACATATTGCTTGCCGTCACTAGTTGATTCTTGATTTAGTGGTATTGTTGGATGAAGCGGCTCAGACCGACATTACGCGTACGCTTATGCGAGACTGGTTCTACCGACGTGCTTTGCACACAGGTGGCTAGTGGGTGTCTGTTTATCCAACTTTAGTTGAATCAGATTCAATGAACATGGTTCTTTCTGAAGATCCAAAAGTGATCACTATACCGCGTCGTGGTTTTTGATGCGTAGGTAAGAATAGTTCTTGCTAAGCCCATAGCAGCCACGTAAAACTTGCAACAACAAAGTAGAGGAGGTCTAACTTGTTTTTGCAGGGCATGTTGTGATGTGATATGGTCAAGACGTGATTATATAAATTGTTGTATGGTTGTCGCTTTATTGTATGAAATGCAACCGCCATGTAATTGCTTTACTTTATCACTAAGCAGTAGCGATAGTCGTAGAAGCAATAGTTGGCGAGACGACAACGATGCTACGATGGAGATCAAGGTGTCAAGCTGGTGACGATGGTGATCATGACAGTGCTTTGGAGATGGAGATCAAAGGCACACGATGATGATAGCCATATCATATCACTTATGTGGATTGCATGTGATGTTTATCCTTTATGCATCTTATTTTGCTTAGTACGGCGGTAGCATTATAAGATGATCTCTCACTAAATTTCAAGGTATAAGTGCTCTCCCTAAGTATGCACTGTTGCTACAGTTCGTCGTGCCGAGACACCATGTGATGATCGGGTGTGATAAGCTCTACGTTCACATACAATGGGTGCAAGCTAGTTTTGCACACGCAGAACTCGGGTTAAACTTGACGAGCCTAGCATATGCAGATATGGCCTCGGAACACTGAGATCGAAAGGTCGAGCGTGAATCATATAGTAGATATGATCAACATAGTGATGTTCACCATTGAAAACTACTCCATCTCACGTGATGATCGGACATGGTTTCGTTGATATGGATCATGTGATCACTTAGATGATTAGAGGGATGCCTATCTAAGTGGGAGTTCTTAAGTAATATGATTAATTGAACTTTAATTTATCATGAACTTAGTACCTGATAGTATTTTGCATGTCTATGTTGTTGTAGATAGATGGCCCGTGCTGTTGTTCCATTGAATTTTAATGCGTTCCTAGAGAAAGCTAAGTTGAAAGATGATGGTAGCAACTACATGGACTGGGTCCGTAACTTGAGGATTATCCTCATTGCTGCACAGAAGAATTACGTCCTGGAAGCACCGATAGGTGACAAGCCTGCTGCAGATGCTGCTGACGACGTTAAGAATGTCTGGCAAAGCAAAGCTGATGACTACTCGATAGTTCAGTGTGCCATGCTTTACGGCTTAGAACCGGGACTTCAACGACATTTTGAACATCATGGAGCATATGAGATGTTCCAGGAGTTGAAGTTAATATTTCAAGCAAATGCCCGGACTGAGAGATATGAAGTCTCCAATAAGTTCTACAGCTGCAAAATGGAGGAGAATACTTCTGTCAGTGAACATATCCTCAGAATGTCTGGGTACCACATCCACTTGACTCAGCTGGGAGTTAATCTTCCCGATGATAGTGTCATTGACAGAGTTCTTCAATCACTGCCACCAAGCTACAAGAGCTTCGTGATGAACTATAATATGCAAGGGATGGATAAGACAATTCCCGAGCTCTTCGCAATGCTAAAGGCTGCGGAGGTAGAAATCAAGAAGGAGCATCAAGTGTTGATGGTCAACAAGACCACCAGTTTCAAGAAGAAGGGCAAAGGGAAGAAGGGGAACTACAAGAAGAATAGCATACAAGTTGCTGCTCAAGTGAAGAAGCCCAAGTCTGGACCTAAGCCTGAGACTGAGTGCTTCTACTGCAAAGGGACTGGTCACTGGAAGCGGAACTGCCCCAAGTATTTGGCGGATAATAAGGATGGCAAAGTGAAAGGTATATTTGATATACATGTTATTGATGTGTACCTTACTAATACTCGCAGTAGCGCCTGGGTATTTGATACTACTTCTGTTGCTAATATTTGCAACTCGAAACATGGGCTACGGATTAAGCGAAGATTGGCTAAGGACAAGGTGACGATGCGCGTGGGAAATGGTTCCAAAGTCGATGTGATCGCCATCGGCACGCTACCTCTACATCTACCTTCGGGATTAGTTTTAGACCTGAATAATTGTTATTTGGTGCCAGCGTTAAGCATGAACATTATATCTGGACCTTGTTTGATGCGAGACGGTTATTCATTTAAATCAAATAATAATGGTTGTTCTATTTATATGAATAATATCTTTTGTGGTCATGCACCCTTGATGGGTGGTCTATTTTTTATTAAATCTTGATAGTAGTGATACACATGTTCATAGTATTGAAGCCAAAATATATAAGTTTAATAATGATAGTGCAACTTATTTGTGGCACTGCCGTTTAGGTCATATTGGTGTAAAGCGCATGAAGAAACTCCATGCTGATGGTCTTTTGGAATCACTTGATGCTTGCGAACCTTGCCTCATGGGCAAGATGACTACGACTCCGTTCTCCGGAACAATGGAGCGAGCAACAGACTTGTTGGAAATAATACATACTGATGTATGCGGTCCGATGAGTGTTGATGTTCGTGACAGGTATCATTATTTTCTTACCTTCATAGATGATTTGAGCAAATATTGGTATATCTACTTGATGAAACATAAGTCTAAAACATTTGAAAAGTTCAAAGAATTTTGGAGTGAAGTGGAAAATCATCCTAACAAGAAAATTAAGTTTCTACGATTTGATCGTGGAGGAGAATATTTGAGTTACGAGTTTGGTCTTCATTTGAAATAATGCGGAATAGTTTCGCAACTCACGCCACCTGGAACACCACAGCGTAATGGTGTGTCTGAACGTCGTAACCGCACTTTATTATATATGGTGCGATCTATGATGTCTCTTACTGATTTACCGCTATCGTTTTGGGGTTATGCTTTAGAGATGGCTGCATTCACGTTAAATAGGGCACCATAAAAATCTGTTGAGACTACACCTTATGAACTGTGGTTTGGCAAGAAATCCAAGTTGTCGTTTCTTAAAGTTTGGGGTTGCGATGCTTATGTAAAAAAGCTTCAACCTCGTAAGCTTGAACCCAAATCAGAGAAATGTGTCTTCATAGGATACCCAAAGGAAGCTGTTGGGTACACCTTCTATCATAGATCCGAAGGAAAAATATTCGTTGCTAAGAATGGATCCTTTCTAGAGAAGGAGTTTCTCTCGAAAGAAGTGAGTGGGAGGAAAGTAGAACTTGATGAAGTAACTGTACCTGCTCCCTTATTGGAAAGTAGTTCATAGAAATCAGTTCCAGTGATTCCTACACCAGTAAGTGAGGACGCTAATGATGATGATCATGAATCTTCTGATCAAGTTACTACAGAACCTCGTAGGTCAACTAGAGTAAGATCCGCACCAGAGTGGTACGGTAATCCTGTTCTGGAGGTCATGTTACTTGACCATGACGAACCTATGAACTATGAGGAAGCGATGATGAGCCCAGATTCCGCAAAATGGCTTGAGGCCATGAAATCTGAGATGGGATCCATGTATGAGAACAAAGTGTGGACTTTCGTTTACTTGCCCGATAATCGGCAAGCCATAAAGAATAAATGGATCTTCAAGAAGAAGACTGACGCTACAGTAATGTTACTGTCTACAAAGCTCGACTTGCTGCAAAAGGTTTTCGACAAGTTCAAGGAGTTGACTACGATGAGACCTTCTCACCCGTAGCGATGCTTAAGTCTATTCGAATCATGTTAGCAATTGCCGCATTTTATGATTATGAAATTTGGCAAATGGATGTTGTCGGTGTCAAAACCGGCGGATCTCGGGTAGGGGGTCCCGAACTGTGCGTCTAAGGCGGATGGTAACAGGAGGCAGGGGACACGATGTTTTACCTAGGTTCGGTCCCTCTTGATGGAGGTAAAACCGTACGTCCTGCTTTATTTATTCTTGATGATATGAGTATTAGAAGAGTTGATCTACCACGAGATCGGAGAGGATAAACCCTAGAAGCTATCCTATGGTATGATTGTATGTTGTCCTACGGACTAAAACCCTCCGGTTTATATAGACACCGGAGGGGGCTAGGGTTACACAAGGTCGGTTACAAAGGAGGAGATATCCATATCCGTACTACCTAGCTTGCCTTCCACGCCAAGTAGAGTTCCATCCGGACACGAGACAAAGTCTTCAATCTTGTATCTTCATAGTCCATCAGTCCGGCCAAAGGATATAATCCGGCTGTCCGTATACCCCCTAATCCAGGACTCCCTCAGTAGCCCCCGAACCAGGCTTCAATGACGATGAGTCCGGCGCGCAGTGTTGTCTTCGGCATTGCAAGGCGGGTTCTTCTCCATATTTCAAACGTTTGTAAAGCAGTGTCCGGTCCCATAAATGTTTGGACCTCTTGGCTTCTGTGCCCAATAAGGGCTATCTCCCACACGTCGAATGAATGCGAGGCGCCAGGGAATTTTTACACTCGCCCCCCTAACCAGATAAATTAATTGTCTATTAAAGGGATGGGGATTCTTAGATCCGATCCATACCATCCTCCCCCAGCGAGAATCCATCAGAGCACGTTTCAGAAAGATCCATTCCAGCATTGCCGACCTCCGCAGCTCCTCCTCCCGCCCCCGTAGCGCTAAGCCCGGTGATTGGGAGAGGTGTTCAGTCCCACACAGTCGATTAGTCAAACTGCAGACTAAGGGATTTCTCCCTCCGGCGTATATGGTGCCCGTTCGAGCCGGGCTTGCCACCTACAATGGCGGGGATCAAGCGAAGAGCTTTCCCTTTCCCTCTATGGGGGAGCGGGTCTGCCTTGTTCCTTATTTATTAAGGGGACTCGGATTTCCAATTCATCCGTTCCTCCGCGGGCTCCTGGAGTTCTACGGCCTCCAATTACACAATTTCACTCGTGCCTCCATTCTACATATCATCGGCTATGTTGCTCTCTACAAGTTGTTCCTGGGCTGCGAAGCTCACTTCGAGATGTGGAAAAGGCTATTTTGCCTCGTCCCTCGCACACAGAGGGGGTCACTTTATCAAGTGGGCGAAGCCGAAATATGGCGCATCACCGGTACCGGATACCTGAACGGTACCCCGAAGAAGTCGTCCGAAGACTGGCCTTCGGAATGGTTTTATATGGGGGACGTTCCCCTTCCGGACCCTGTTCGGCAGGGTCTTCCTGAGTTCAGCAATGCTCCTCTGAAGAAATGCCGAAGTTGGCACCCACGGAGCCCCCAGGTGGAAGACAATGGAGAATTCCTCTACCTGATGAACCGGATTAAAGCACTGGCTCAATCAGGATTGACAGTAATCGAAGTTATGTCGATTTGCATAACGCGGGGAGTGCAACCACTTCAATATCGTGGGCACCCCTTGTGGTGTTTTAACAGGGCAGATGATGCCACCCGCTGCGGGCGTAAGGGTCCGGACAATGTTGCCACTTTAGCAAAAATTATGTCCGAATTGTTCAAGGGGGAGGAAGAGGAGTTCATCCGCATCAAGCCGCGGGATGGATTCTCCATGTACAATCCTCCAAGCTGGGTAAGTTATATCTCCTTACTCCCATTTTTCCCGCATTCTTTGTCGTAAGTATTCACCTTGCCACTTTGCGGCAGGAACTATGAAAAGTCATAAAGGAGGTCAGCAGCCCTTCTCCACAACCAGAGGACCATGACCGGGCCCTCGACTCCGGACTTGAAGAAGATCCGGTTATATTCGTGGAGCTGATAGACCGGCAATTCTATCAGTTAAGCTGCGATGATGCCATGGTGGCCATTACGGCCGACTATCCCGGACTGCTTCCTACATCGCACGTAAGAAAACCAAAAAAATCCCAACTCCAAAAACTAGGATCCCCTGTTAGGCACTTCACCTACCATATACATATGGCGTTTTTACAGGGAAGGCATTCGGGACGCCCTGCCGAACCCGCAGCAACTTGCCAACAAGAGGCACCAAGGCCGGGCAGGCCAAAAAGGAAGGCGGTCAGGACGGAGACGCCGATGCAAAGGTATAATAGAAACCCCACTCCGTGGTTGTCGTCTTTCTCGAAATGTAACGACGCCCGTGTTTCTTTAACAGAAAAAACGCTCGCCGGAATATGTCCGGCGATGTTGCTAATCACACTTCCACCAGTCGGGCGCTAGGACCGGACATAGAGGCGGAAGCCGATATGGGGCGGGCGCCGGATAATCCCCCTACAGAGGATGTGGATAGATTATCTGCTACAAACTCAGAAGTGGAAAGCGCCATGAATCATAGGCGTCGTCGGGCCGTACTCTGTGACGCTTGTTTCTCACCAAATGCATTTGATGCCTTCAATTCTAGAGATGCGTACCTCTGTGCTGCTCAAGATGGTCTAGCCAGAGCCACGGATCAGTATGTAAAGGATGTATGAGTAAGTAAATCTGACGATTTATATGTATCAGTAGCATAACTGATTTAAGGATCATCTTTATTGTGCAAGTTCTTACAGAGAAGAATACTAGGCTGTCAGAGGAGCTAGAGGAATGCAAGACCCAACTGCGGGCCGCTGTTGCCGCATTGAAGGAACCAAAAAAGTCTCCCGCTGGTAACATTTACTTTAAAGAATGATGGTTACCATATAGTGTGCGACGTGGCTGCAGATCTAACAATAGATGTTGCAGATGAATCCGGAGAAAATCCGGAGGACCAGCATGTCGTGCGACAGCTAGAGGCTGGCAAACGCGTGCTGACTGAGGTTAGGCGGGAGAAAAACAATCTCCAAGACGCCAATATCAAGCTGAGCGTGGAACTAAAAGACGTTCGAGCCCATCTTGCAGACTCCGAGAAGGAGAATAAGCGGCTTCGGCGCGGCATTTTCAGTAAGTGCTTGAACGAATCCTTTTGAGGGAGTTCGGCGAAGAAGCCGACTAACAGCGTTATGTCTGTAGGTATGCTGCGGGTCGTCCCGCGGAGGAAATGCCCGGGTCTGCGGGTGATCTTCTATCCGAGCTCTCACATCTGCATGAACAAGTTCGGCAGGTGATGCAAGGTGTTGCCCAGGCATTGTGGCCATCCGTCTCCCTGCCAGAAGGCGTTGCAGAGCTTACAGAGAAGCTCAAGGGAGCACGGCGGCGCTTCCGATTATGGAAGATATCGGCCTGCCGTCAAGGTGCCAGAGAAGCCCAGGCCATGGTGAAGACGCGGTATAGCAAGGCTGACCCAAATCACATGGCTGAGGTCGGACCTGTGGGGCCCGACGGAAAAGAGATCCCCGTTAGCTTAGTTTGTGGGCAAGTAGAATTAGCCACAAAGTATTCCCAACAGGATTGTAGGCTAGACCGCCTATTGGATGGTATAGAAGAGGAATTTAGTCAGTCTGCATGACTATGTAATTAAAGTGACATGTATAATGCCTTCTAGCTGGATTGTAGATCATTTGTCTTGGCGGACCTTTTCGCTTCAACCTCGGGACCCGATAGTCCGGAGTGTATCCGAATACCCACTCAGTTATATAAGAACCGGGGTATGCGTGGAGACCAGGCGTAGGGGTCATTAGTGCTTGAACAGACAAGTGCCCAACTAGTTATGTTATATTACAAGGGTAGTAAGAAACATCTTCCAGGGAGAATAGTTCCGTTAAGGGTTCCTTTCCCTGGGTAAGCATGCCCTAAAGTGCATGTCCGGACTGCGATAGGAAACGCAGGAAAAACATCTGGGGGCAGATATGGAAAATAAATAAAAATCATCTTTTGTTCACCGACCGAATATTCCCTTAAGAACGCTAGCTTTCGGCTTCACCTAGTTTGAGGTACACATCCGGCTGACCCAACAGTAACAATCGCAGAGGTGCTCCCCTTATGCGCTAGCCGAATTAACGGGAACGTAGGGCATAAATACAAGAGCCAGGCAACCCAGCTTGGCCAAAACTTAAGTCATATCGATGCATATAATGGCGAAAAAAGGTACATGCGGAAGCATAACACATGTGCGGGGCACGAGGCTCAGATAAATAAATAAGCTTCTGTGAAAGAAGCCCCCGGGTATGATGAGCGCGGCTAGCGCATCTATAATGTGCAAGCGAGGCACAAGTTGGCCTTTGAAGGCCTACAGAAGGAATAAAAGAAAGAGAGAAAGAAAAACAAGGCAGATAATGTATATGCAAAAAATGGACAGAGGAAGGAGACGAACATAGAGTCCGGCGCTAGGCGTAGAATCTTCGGAGCCTGGCCGCGTTGTTGGAAATATGCCCTAGAGGCAATAATAAATTGGTTATTATTATATTTCCTTGTTCATGATAATCGTTTATTATCCATGCTATAATTGTATTGATAGGAAACTCAGATACATGTGTGGATACATAGACAACACCATGTCCCTAGTAAGCCTCTAGTTGACTAGCTCGTTGATCAATAGATGGTTACGGTTTCCTAACCAAGGACATTGGATGTCGTTGATAACGGGATCACATCATTAGGAGAATGATGTGATGGACAAGACCCAATCCTAAGCATAGCACTAGATCGTGTAGTTCGTATGCTAAAGCTTTTCTAATGTCAAGTATCATTTCCTTAGACCATGAGATTGTGCAACTCCCGGATACCGTAGGAATGCTTTGGGTGTACCAAACGTCACAACGTAACTGGGTGACTATAAAGGTACACTACAGGTATCTCCGAAAGTGTCTGTTGGGTTGGCACGAATCGAGACTGGGATTTGTCACTCCGTGTAAACGGAGAGGTATCTCTGGGCCCACTCGCTAGGACATCATCATGTGCACAATGTGATCAAGGAGTTGATCACGGGATGATGTGTTACGGAACGAGTAAAGAGACTTGCCGGTAACGAGATTAAACAAGGTATCAGGATACCGACGATCGAATCTCGGGCAAGTATCGTACCGCTAGACAAAGGGAATTGTATACGGGATTGATTAAGTCCTTGACATCGTGGTTCATCCGATGAGATCATCGTGGAACATGTGGGAGCCATCATGGGTATCCAGATCCCGCTGTTGGTTATTGACCGGAGAACGTCTCGGTCATGTGTGCATGTCTCCCGAACCCGTAGGGTCTACACACTTAAGGTTCGATGACGCTAGGGTTATAAAGGAAGCTTGTATGTGGTTAACGAATGTTGTTCGGAGTCCCGGATGAGATCCCGGACGTCACGAGGAGTTCCGGAATGGTCCGGAGGTAAAGATTTATATATGGGAAGTCCTGTTTTGGTTACCGGAAGAGTTTCGGGGTTTATCGGTAATGTACTGGGACCACCGGGAGGGTCCCGGGGGTCCACCAAGTGGGGCCACATGCCATGGGGGGGCACATGGGCTGTAGGGAATGCTCCTTGGTCTACATGGGCCAAGGGCACCAGCCCCACTAAGGCCCATGCGCCTAGAAGGGAGAGGGGGGCAAACCCTAAGGGTAGATGGGCCCTAAGGCCCATATACCCTGCGCCTCCCTCTCCTCCCCCTTGTGGCCGCCACCCCTTGGCCATCTAGGGCTGCCGCCCCCCCTAGGGGTGGGAACCCTAGAGGGGGCGCAGCCCCTCCCTTCCCCTATATATATGAGGCCTAGGGCTGCCCCAAAACACATGTGATTTGATCCCTCGTTGGTGCAGCCCTGCATCTCTCTTCCCCTCCTCTTCTGTGGTGCTTGGCGAAGCCCTGCAGGATTGCCACGCTCCTCCATCACCACCACGCCGTTGTGCTGCTGCTGGATGGAGTCTTCCTCAACCTCTCCCTCTCTCCTTGCTGGATCAAGGCGTGGGAGACGTCACCGGGCTGCACGTGTGTTGAACGCGGAGGTGCCGTGCGTTCGGCACTTGGTCATCGGTGATTTGAATCACGACGAGTACGACTCCCTCAACCCCGTTCACTTGAACGCTTCCGCTTAGCGATCTACAAGGGTATGTAGATGCACTCTCCTTCCCTTCGTTGCTGGTCTCTCCATAGATAGATCTTGGTGACATGTAGGAAAATTTTGAATTTCTGCTACGTTCCCCAACACGCGTTCCATGGGTTCGGCTCGAGTCGATTAGTCGATGCATCCCGCAGTCGGTACGCTCCACCAGTCAGAACTTGGTCAATAATGAAGGGACCTTCCCATTTGGGCTCGAGCTTGTTCTTTTTCTTATCCGGCAGGCGTAGAACTAGTTCGCCAACATTATAAGTTTTGGCCCGTACTTCTCTGCTTTGGTATCTGCGAGCCTGTTGCTGATAAAATGCGGAACGGGCTTTTGCTACGTCGCGCTCCTCCTCCAGGGTGTCCAGACTGTCCTGCCGATCGAGCTCGGCTTCTCTTTCTTCGTACATGCGCACTCGAGGTGAGTCATGAATTATGTCACAGGGCAAGACTTCCTCTGCGCCGTACACCATAAAGAAGGGTGTATATCCGGTACTACAATTCGGCGTGGTCCGCAGCCCCCAGAGTACGGAGTCGAGCTCCTCTACCCAGTGCATGTTAGACTCCGTTAAGGAATGCACTAATCTGGGTTTAATGCTGCTCATTATAAGACCGTTTGCTTGCTCAACTTGGCTGTTGATTTGTGGGTGATAGACTGAAGCATAATCGAGCTTGATGCCCATTTTGTTGCACCAGAGTTTTACCTCATCGGCAGTGAAGTTTGTGCTGTTGTCAGTGATGATGCTGTGGGGACGCCATAACGGTGTACGACCCCGGATATGAAGTCTATCACCGGTCCGGATTCGACTGTTTTAATAGGTTTGGCCTCTATCCATTTGGTGAATTTATCCACCATGACCAGTAAGTATTTTTTCTTGTGGGTTCCCCATTTAAGGGGTCCAACCATGTCAAGCCCCCAGACCGTGAAGGGCCATGTAATGGGGATTGTTTGGAGGGCGGTGGGTGGCATGTGGCTTTGATTTGCAAAGAGCTGGCAACTGGCGCAACGTTGGACCAAGTCCTATGCATCTGCCCGGGCCGTTGGCCAATAGAATCATGTACGGAAAGCCTTGCTTACAAGAGCCCGGGCTGCGGCGTGGTGACCGCCGAGTCCGGTGTGAATTTCTGCCAAAAGGTTACGCCCTTCCTCTTCGGAGATGCACCTTTGAAGGACTCCGGTAGTGCTTTTTTTTATACAATTCTCCCTCATGGACCCTGTAGGTCTTAGATTGCCGCACTATGCAGCGTGCCTCATTTTGGTCCTCCGGAAGTTCCTGCCTAGTTAGGTAGGCCAGGAATGGTTCTGTCCACGGGGCTATGATGGCCATTATTACGTGGGCTGAAGGTGTTATTTCGGTGGCGGAGCCTCCGATTGTGTCAGAGTGTTCGGTATCGGGTATTTTGGCCGGGTCCGGACTATTGTTACCGGTGTCCCCTTCCCATACTACGGATGGCTTGAACAGCCTCTCCAGAAATATGTTGGGGGGGACCGCATCGCGTTTTGCGCCGATGCGGGCGAGGATATCCGCCGCCTGATTGTTTTCCCGAGCCACATGGTGAAATTCGAGCCCCTCGAACCGAGCTGACATTTTTAGGACGGCATTTCGGTAGGCCGCCATTTTCGGATCCTTGGCGTCAAAGTCTCCATTTATTTGGGATATTGCGAGGTTTGAATCCCCACGCACCTCCAGGCATTGAATGCCCATGTAGACTGCCATCCGAAGACCATGCAGCAGAGCTTCGTATTCGGCTGCGTTGTTGTAGTCTGTATACAATATTTGCAGTACGTACTGAACGGTATCTCCAGTTGGGGACGTTAGGACGACGCCAGCCCCTAGACCAGCCAGCATTTTAGAACCGTCGAAGTGCATGATCCAATTGGAGTATGCGTCGTACTCTTTAGGGAGTTCGGCCTCCGTCCATTCGGCGACAAAGTCGGCCAATACTTGCGACTTAATGGCTCGTCGAGGTTTGTATGTTATGTTGAACGGGAGGAGCTCAATGGCCCATTTGGCAATCCGGCCTGTAGCGTCGCGGTTGTTTATAATATCGTTAAGTGGCACTTCCGAGGCTACTGTAATCGAACACTCTTGAAAGTAGTGTCGCAGCTCCGGGATGCCATGAATACCGCATAGGCTATCTTTTGATAATGTGGGTACAGTGATTTGCATGGAGTGAGGACAGTGGATACATAGTATACCGGCTTTTGAAGAGGGAATTTATGTCCTTCAGCTTCTCGTTCGACGACGAGCACTGCGCTTACAACTTGATGAGTTGCCGCAATGTATAACAACATTGATTCGCCGATGTTTGGCGCGTCCAGGATTGGGTTGGTTGCCAAAATGGCCTTTATTTCTTCCAATCTGGCTGTGGCAGCGTTCGTCCACTCGAAGTGTTCGGTGCGTCGAAGGAGGCGATAAAGGGGTAAAGCCTTTTCTCCTAAGCGGGAGATAAAGCGGCTTAGAGCCGCCAATCGTCCAGTTAACTTCTGGATTTGTTTGAGGTCTGTTGGGGTAGCCAACTGTGACAAAGCTCGGATTTTTGCCGGATTAGCTTCAATACCTCTAATGGAGAGAATGAAACCCAGGATCTTTCCGGCTGGTACGCCAAAAACGCATTTTTTCTGGAATGAGCTTGATGTAGTATGTTCGGAGGTTGTCGAATGTGAGCCTCAAGTCGTCTATCAAAGAGTCAACGTGTTTGGTTTTGATGACCACATCGTCTACGTATGCCTCTACTGTTTTGCCGATTTATTTCTTCAGACATGTCTGAATCATGCGCTGATATGTTGCGCCGGCATTTTTGAGCCCAAAAGGCATTGTGTTGAAATAGAAGGGACCGTATGGTGTGATGAATGTCGTTGCGGCTTGGTCGGACTCCGCCATCTTGATTTGGTCGTAACCGGAGTATGCGTCAAGGAAACACAATGACTCGTGTCCTGCGGTAGCATCAATAATTTGATCAATGCAAGGGAGGGGGAAGGGATCCTTTGGGCAAGCTTTATTGAGGTCCTTGAAATCGACACAAAGGCGACAGGATTTATCCTTCTTTGGTACCATCACCAGGTTTGCTAGCCAGTCCGGGTGTTTTATTTCTCTGATGAATCCGGCCTCCAATAACTTGGCTAGTTCCTCTCTCATGGCTTGTCTCTTAGGTTCGGAGAAACGCCAAAGAGCTTGCTTGACCAGCTTGAATCCCTTTAGGATATTGAGGCTATGCTCGGCCAGCCTACGTGGGATTCCTGGCATGTCTGAGGGATGCCAGGCGAATATGTCCCAATTCTCGCGCAGGAACTCTCGTAGTGCGGCATCCACGGCGGGGTTTAACTGTGCCCCGATGGAGGCTGTTTTTGTAGGGTCCGGTGGGTGGACTTGGAATTTGACTATTTCATCCGCTGGTTTAAAAGAGGTGGACTTGGATCTCTTATCGAGTATCATGTCGTCCCTGTCCACTATGGAGCGTAGCGTGGTCAATTCCCCGGCCGAGAGGGCTTCGGATAATGCCTCGAGGGCTAGTGCGGCTGTTTTGTTTTCGGCGCGGAGTGCTGTGTCCGGACCACTGGCGAGGGTGATGATTCCGTTGGGGCCGGGCATTTTGAGCTTCATGTACCCATAATGGGGTACGGCTTGGAAGATCGTGAATGCCTCACGTCCTAAAAGGGCGTGGTATCCACTGCTGAACGGGGCCACTTGAAATGTAATTTCTTCGGACCTATAGTTCTCTGGCGTACCGAATACCACATCTAGTGTGATTTTCCCAGCACATCGTGCCTCCCGACTGGGTATGATTCCCCTGAAGGTTGTGCTACTTTGCTCAATGCGGTTCCAGTCTATTTCCATTTTTTGAAGAGTTTCCTCATAGATGAGGTTTAATCCGCTGCCGCCGTCCATGAGTACTTTGGTGAGTCGAAAGCCGTCCACAATTGGAATGAGGACCAATGCGGCTGGTGCTCGGGATGTTTGGAATTTAGGTTTGTCACTGGCATTGAAGGTAATAGCCGTGTCACTCCATGGATTTATTGCTACTACGTAGCAGATTTCAGCCATGCCACGGAGTGTTCGCTTGCGCCTATTATTTGACGCGAAGGTCTGAAAGAATGTTAACACCGTATTGTTATCCTCGGGATGGTGCTCTGTGGCATTTGGTATAAGAAGATCCTCACCACTTTTGGCTACCTGCCGGAGTGTCCAACATGCTCTAAGGCTGTGCGTTGGTATTGTATCCGCTGTACTATGAATTTTGCAGGGTCCGTTAAGCCATCCCTCCAGTACGGTTCCATGCCCTATAGAGGGTTTTTATTTCTTTGCAACTAGCTTGGGTGTCTTATGATAGTGCACCCTTTTACTTCGGACTGGATGTATATTCAGAGCCGGATTATCCCAAAATGTCGTTTCGGTTTTCCAGGCGCTTTCCATCGCATGATACTTTCGTACTATGGACGCCAAGTCAGCGAAGCGTGATATGTCATGGCGACTTAAGGAGTTAAGGATTCCCTTGTCCATGCAATTATTGCAGAAAAGTGAGATTGCATCTTCCTCACGACAGTCCTTAACCTTGTTCATCACACGGAGGAATCTTGCCTAATAATGATGTACTGTTTCATGGGGCTCTTGCCTGATGTGGGAAAGATCGTTTATGTCTGGGTGGGTGAGTGGATTTGAGTCCAAACCCCTACCCGATCTGAGACCCAGGGGCCGAGGAGTTTCCAATCTTGGAAGTTCGGGTTCCGGAGTGCTGCCCAATAAGTCTGGCCCGCTGCCTGATTCTAGGTTCAGGGCTTGGGTGATGTCCTCCCGTAAGCGGGTATCCGGCTCGGAGAGCTCAGGAATCCGGACATAGTTAGTCCTCAAAATAGAGGAAGAGTTGCCGCATTGTTCCTCCACCACCGCAACGTGATGGGTGACCGATGGAGAGTTAATCTCCCTTTGATCGGGTTTAAGCCCAATCTGATCATAGTCCGTAGTGACTCCCAAGGCGGCAATGCGATCCAAGAGTTCGTTTAGGGAAGAGAGCTCCATTGGATCCATCTGCTCGGAAAATTCCGAGTCGACGTGGAGGCGGTTTTTGATGACCCGAGAAGTCATCCTCGGTGCAGCGGCCGAACAGGCAGTCATGACAAAACTGCCTAGCCGGAGAGTTTGGCCGACAACCAGAGCTCCCGCGGCGGTAATGTTGTTTTTTAACAACGAGATGAGGCATCCTTCCTTACGGTGATGTCATAGAGGAACTCTCAATGAAAGCACCAATGTCGGTGTCAAAACCGGCGGATCTCGGGTAGGGGGTCCCAAATTGTGCGTCTAAGGCGGATGGTTACAGGAGGCAGGGGACACGATGTTTTACCCAGGTTTGGGCCCTCTTGATGGAGGTAAAATCCTACGTCCTGCTTGATTTATTCTTGATGATATGAGTATTACAAGAGTTGATCTACCACGAGATCGGAGAGGCTAAACCCTAGAAGCTAGCCTATGGTATGATTGTATGTTGTCCTACGGACTAAAACCCTCCGGTTTATATAGACACCGGAGGGGGCTAGGGTTACACAAGGTCGGTTACAAAGGATGAGATATCCATATCCGTACTACCTAGCTTGCCTTCCACGCCAAGTAGAGTTCCATCCGGACACGAGACGAAGTCTTCAATCTTGTATCTTCATAGTCCATCAGTCCGGCCAAAGGATATAATCCGGCTGTCCAGATACCCCCTAATCTAGGACTCCCTCATATGTCAAAACTGCATTAACGGATATCTTAAAGAAAAGTTGTATATGATGCAACCAGAAGGTTTTGTCGATCCAAAAGATGCTAACAAAGTGTGCAAGCTCCAGCGATCCATTTATGGACTGGTGCAAGCCTCTCAGAGTTGGAATATACGCTTTGATAGTGTGATCAAAGCATATGGTTTTATACAGACTTTTGGAGAAGCCTGTATTTACAAGAAAGTGAGTGGGAGCTCTGTAGCATTTCTGATATTATATGTGGATGACATATTGTTGATTGGAAATGATACTGAATTTCTGAATAGCATAAAAGGACTCTTGAATAAGAATTTTTCAATAAAAGACCTCGATGAAGCTGCTTATATATTGGGCATCAAGATCTATAGAGATAGATCAAGATGCTTAATTGGACTTTCACAAAGCGCATACCTTGATAAAGTTTTGAAGAAGTTCAAAATGGATCAAGCAAAGAAAGGGTTCTTGCCTGTGTTACAAGGTGTGAAGTTGAGTCAGACTCAATGCCCGGACCACTGCAGAAGATGGAGAGAAAATGAAATTCACTCCCTATGCTTCAGCCATAGGTTCTATCATGTATGCAATGTTGTGTACCAGACCTGATGTGTGTCTTGCTATTAGTTTAGCAGGGAGGTACCAAAGTAATCTAGGAGTGGATCACTGGACAGTGGTCAAGAATATCCTGAAATACTTGAAAAGGACTAAGGATATGTTTCTCGTTTATAGAGGTGACAAAGATCTCGTCGTAAACGGTTACGTCGATGCAAGCTTTGTCACTGATCCGGATGACTCTAAGTCACAAACCGGATATGTATTTTTATTGAATGGTGGAGCTGTTAGTTGGCGGAAGTAGCAAATAAAGGAGTCTGGATGAAGGAGTTCATATCCGATCTAGGTGTCTTACCTAGTGCATCGGGTCCAATGAAAATCTTTTGTGACAATACTAGTGCAATTACCTTGGCAAAGGAATCTAGATTTCACAAGAGAACCAAGCACATCAAGAGACGCTTCAATTCCATCCGCGATCAATTCAAGGAGGGAGACATGGAGATTTGCAAGACACATATGGATCGGAATGTTGCAGACCCATTGACTAAGCCTCCCTCACGAGCAAAACATGATCAGCACCAAGACTCCATGGGTGTTAGAATCATTACTGTGTAATATAGATTATTGACTCTAGTGAAAGTAGGAGACTGAAGGAAATATGCCCTAGAGGCAATAATAAAGTTGTTATTTTTCCTTATATCATGATAAATGTTTATTATTCATGCTAGAATTGTATTAACCGGAAACTCAGTACATGTGTGAATACATAGATAAACTGAGTGTCACTAGTATGCCTCTACTTGACTAGCTCGTTAATCAAAGATGGTTAAGTTTCCTAGCCATGGACAAGAGTTGTCATTTGATGAACGAGATCACATCATTAGAGAATGATGTGATTGACTTGACCCATCCGTTAGCTTAGCACTATGATCGTTTAGTTTATTGTTATTGCTTTCTCCATAACTTATACATGTTCCTATGACTATGAGATTATGCAACTCCCGAATACCGGAGGAACACTTAGTGTGCTATCAAACATCACAACGTAACTAGGTGATTATAAAGATGCTCTACAGGTGTCTCTGATGGTGTTTTGGCATACATCGAGATTAGGATTTGTCACTCCAATTGTTGGAGAGGTATCTATGGGCCCTCTCGGTAATGCACATCACTATAAGCCTTGCAAGCAATGTAACTAATGAGTTAGTTGCGGGATGTTGCATTACAGAACGAGTAAAGAGACTTGCCGGTAACGAGATTGAACTAGGTATTGAGATACCGACGATCGAATCTCGGGCAAGTAACATACCGATGACAAAGGGAACAACGTATGTTGTTATGCAGTTTGACCGATAAAGATCTTCGTAGAATATGTAGGAGCCAATATGAGCATCCAGGTTCCGCTATTGCTTATTGACCGGAGAAGTGTCTTGGTCATGTCTACATAGTTCTCGAACCCGTAGGGTCCGCACGCTTAACGTTCGATGACGATCGATATTATGAGTTTATGTGTTTTGATGTACCGTAGGTAGTTCAGAGTCCCGGATGTGATCACGGACATGACGAGGAGTCTCGAAATAGTAGATACATAAAGATTGATATATTGGACGACTATATTCGGACACCGGAAATATCCCGGAGAAGTTTCGGATAAAATTGGAGTGCCGGAGGGTTACCGGAACCCCCCGGGGGAACTAATGGGCCTGATGGCCTAAGTGGAGAGAGAGAGAGGCGGCTAGGGCAGGCCGTGTTCCCCCTCCCCCTTGGTTCCGAATTGGACTAGGGAAGGGGGGCGCCCCCCTTTCCTTCTCCCTCTCTCCCTCTCCTTCCTTCCCCCCTCTTCCTTGTTGGAAACCTACTAGGAATAGGATTGCTATACCTAGTAGGAATCCTACTTGGGGCGCGCCCCTATAGGGCCGGCCGGCCTCCCCCTTGCTCCTTTATATACGGGGGCAGGGGCACCCTAGAACGCACAAGTTGACAGTTGTCTTAGCCGTGTATGGTGCCCCCCTCCACAGATTTCCGCCTCGGTCATATCGTTGTAGTGCTTAGGCGAAGCCCTGCGTCTGTAACTTCATCATCACCGTCATCACGCCGTCGTGCTGACGAAACTCTCCCTCGGCCTCAACTGGATCAAGAGTATGAGGGACGTCACCGAGCTGAACGTGTGCAGATCGCGGAGGTGCCGTGCGTTCGGTAGTTGGATCGATTGGATCGCGAAGACGTTCGACTACATCAACCACGTTACTAAATGCTTCCGCTTTCGGTCTATGAGGGTACGTGGACACACTCTCCCCTCTCGTTGCTATGCATCACCTAGATGGATCTTGCGTCTGCGTAGGCAATTTTTTTGAAATTACTGCGTTCCCCAACATATACCCCTCCACTCCCTTCTCCATTTGTGAGAGAGCCATCAGAACATGCCTACATTTTCAGCATACATTTTCTGAGAGAGAACCACCTACTCATGTGTTGAGATCAAGATATCCCAATCCTACCACAAGAATCTTGATTTCTAGCCTTCCCCAAATTGCTTTCCACTCAAATCATCTTTCCACCATATCCAAATCTGTGTGAGAGAGTTGTGTGTTGGGGAGAGTATCATTTGAAGCACAAGAGCAAGAAGTTCATCATCAACACACCATCTATTACCTTTTGGAGAGTGGTGTCTCCTAGATTGGTTAGGTGTCTGATACGTCTCCGCCGTATCTATAATTTTTGATTGTTCCATGCCAATATTCTACAACTTTCATATACTTTTGGCAACTTTTTATACTATTTTGGGGACTAACATATTGATCCAGTGCCTAGTGCCAGTTCCTGTTTGTTGCATGTTTTTTGTTTCACAGAATCCATATCAAATGGAGTCCAAACGGAATAAAAACTGACGGAGATTTTTTTGGAATATATATGATTTTTAGGAAGAAAAATCCACGCGAGACGATGCTCGAGGGGCCCACGAGGCAGGGGGCGCCCCACGGGGCAGGCGCGCCCCTGATCCTCGTGGCCACCCGTTAAGGCGGTTGATGCCCTTCTTTCTCTGCAAGAAAGCTAATATCCGGATAGAGATCGTATCAAAATTTCAGCCCAATCGGAGTTACGGATCTCCGGGAATATAAGAAACGGTGAAAGGGTAGAATCTGAGAATGCAGAAACAGAGAGAGACAGATCCAATCTTGGAGGGGCTCTTGCCCCTCCCATGCCATGGAGGCTAAGGACCAGAGGGGAAACCCTTCTCCCATCTAGGGAGGAGGTCAAGGAAGAAGAAGACGATGGGGCCCCCTCCCCCCTTCTCTTCCGGTGGCTCCGGAACGCTGCCGTGGCCATCATCATCGTGATCTACACCAACACCTCCGCCATCTTCACCAACATCTCCATAACCTTCCCCCCTCTATCTATAGCGGTCCACTCTCCCGCAACCCATTGTACCCTCTACTTGAACATGGTGCTTTATGCTTCATATTATTATCCAATGATGTGTTGCCATCCTATGATGTCTGAGTAGATTTCCGTTGTCCTATCGGTGGTTGATGAATTGCTATGATTGATTTAATTTGCTTGTGGTTATGTTGCTATCCTTTGGTGCCCATCATATGATCGCGCGCATGGATCACACCCTAGGGTTAGTTGTATGTTGATAGGACTATGTATTGGAGGGCAAGAGTGACAGAAGCTTCAACCTAGCATAGAAATTGATGCATACGGGGTTGAAGGGGGGACCAATATATCTTAATGCTATGGTTGGGTTTTACCTTAATGAACATTAGTAGTTGCGGATGCTTGCTAATAGTTCCAATCATAAGTGGATAGAATTCCAAGTCAGGGATGACATGCTAGCAGTGGCCTCTCCCACATAATACTTGCTATTGGTCTAGTAAAGTAGTCAATTGCTTAGGGGAATTTCACAACTCCTATCACCACTTTTCCACACTCGCTATATTTACTTTATTGCTTCTTTACTTACAACAGCCCCTACCTTTTATTTACTTGCTCTTTATTATCTTGCAAACCTATCCAACAACACCTACAAAGTACTTCTAGTTTCATACTTGTTCTAGGTAAAGCGAACGTTAAGCGTGCGTAGAGTTGTATTGGTGGTCGATAGAACTTGAGGGAATATTTGTTCTACCTTTAGCTCCTCGCTGGGTTCGACACTCTTACTTATCGAAAACTATTGCGATCCCCTATACTTGTGGGTTATCAAGACCTTTTTCTGGCGCCGCTGCTGGGGAGCAATAGCGTGGGGTGAATATTCTCGTGTGTGCTTGTTTGCTTTATCACTAAGTAATTTTTATTTGTTGTTCTTAGTTGTTCTCTATCTTTAGTTATGGATATGGAACACGAAATACCAAAAAAAAATAGGTGTACTTTCTGCTCATGGAGATGGGGAACCTCCTAAAACCCTCGATGCTGGTTATGTGAAAAATATTATGTACTACTTTAATAATCCTGAGAAAACCCCATTCAATTATGTAATGGGAGTAATGTTGGATCAACATGAATACTTTAGGGATTACTGCTTGACACAAAAAGGGAAACTATTATGGGATCAAATTCATATATTGAATTGGTATGCTAGGCAACTATGCTTGAGATATGATTATACATGTTGCTCTAAGGTGAAGGCTCCACACCTTCCCTTTTCATGTGAATTTAATGATAATGAAACCTTAGCTTCTTATGCTAATGGTATATATGATTACTATGATGTGGAACAAATAGAAGAATTTGTTGCTTTTAAGGGTGCTTATGAAATTGAATCTTTGTTTGAAAAGCATGAAGCTTATGATGATGATGTTTATAGGCCTGAAAATTTAGCTATCTTAAAATATTGCTATGATAATTATGAATATAATTCCTATATTAATGCGCTTATTGAGAAAGTCTTCGTTGTCCAAGAAGAGGCTAATATTTTGCAGGAGTCTATGGAAGAAGAAATTGATGAAACTATGAGCTCATTGGATGAAAAAGATGAGGAGGAGAGCGAAGAACAAAAGGAGGAAGAGCGGATTAGCTACCTGTGCCTACCTTCTAATGAGAGTAACTCTTCAACTCATACATTGTTTAATTTCCCTTCGTGCTTACCGAAGGTGTTGGAAATATGCCCTAGAGGCACTAATAAATTAGTTATTATTATATTTCCTTGTTCATGATAATCGTTTATTATCCATGCTAGAATTGTATTGATAGGAAACTCAGATACATGTGTGGATACATAGACAACACCATGTCCCTAGTAAGCCTCTAGTTGACTAGCTCGTTGATCAATAGATGGTTACGGTTTCCTGACCATGGACATTGGATGTCGTTGATAACGGGATCACATCATTAGGAGAATGATGTGATGGACAAGACCCAATCCTAAGCCTAGCACAAGATCATGTAGTTCGTATGCTAAAGCTTTTCTAATGTCAAGTATCATTTCCTTAGACCATGAGATTGTGCAACTCCCGGATACCGTAGGAATGCTTTGGGTGTACCAAACGTCACAACGTAACTGGGTGACTATAAAGGTACACTACAGGTATCTCCGAAAGTGTCTGTTGGGTTGGCACGAATCGAGACTGGGATTTGTCACTCCGTGTAAACGGAGAAGGTATCTCTGGGCCCACTCGGTAGGACATCATCATAATGTGCACAATGTGATCAAGGAGTTGATCACGGGATGATGTGTTACGGAACGAGTAAAGAGACTTGCTGGTAACGAGATTGAACAAGGTATCGGGATACCGACGATCGAATCTCGGGCAAGTATCGTACCGCTAGACAGGGAATTGTATACGGGATTGATTAAGTCCTTGACATCGTGGTTCATCCGATGAGATCATCGTGGAACATGTGGGAGCCAACATGGGTATCCAGATCCCGCTGTTGGTTATTGACCGGAGAACGTCTCGGTCATGTCTGCATGTCTCCCGAACCCGTAGGGTCTACACACTTAAGGTTCGATGACGCTAGGGTTATAAAGGAAGCTTGTATGTGGTTACCGAATGTTGTTCGGAGTCCCGGATGAGATCCCGGACGTCACGAGGAGTTCCGGAATGGTCCGGAGGTAAAGATTTATATATAGGAAGTCCTATTTCGGCCATCGGGACAAGTTTCGGGGTCATCGTATTGTACCGGGACCACCGGAAGGGTCCCGGGGGCCCACCGGGTGGGGCCACCTATCCCGGAGGGTCCCATGGGCTGAAGTGGGAAGGGATCCAGCCCAAAGTGGGCTGGGGCGCCACTTCCCTTATGGCCCATGCGCCTAGGGTGAAGGGGGAACCCTAAAGAAGAGTCCCAAGGAGGGAAGGCACCTCCTAGGTGCCTTGGGGGGGAGGGAAACCTCCCCTGGCCGCCGCCCCCTAGGAGATTGGATCTCCTAGGGCTGGCGCACCCCCCCTTGGGCTCCCTATATATAGTGAGGGTAGGAGGGCCTCTTGAGACACACCTTATGCCTTTGGTGCAGCCCCTCCCTCTCTCCTAAGTCCTTCTCCTCTCCCGTGGTGCTTGGCGAAGCCCTGCAGGATTGCCACGCTCCTCCACCACCACCACGCCGTTGTGCTGCTGTTGGATGGAGTCTTCCTCAACCTCTCCCTCTCTCCTTGCTGGATCAAGGCGTGGGAAACGTCACCGGGCTGTACGTGTGTTGAACGCGGAGGTGCCGTCCGTTCGGCACTAGGATCTCCAGTGATTTGGATCACGACGAGTACGACTCCATCAACCCCGTTCTCTTGAACGCTTCCGCTTAGCGATCTACAAGGGTATGTAGATGCACTCTCCTTCCCCTCGTTGCTGGTCTCTCCATAGATAGATCTTGGTGACACGTAGGAAAATTTTGAATTTCTGCTACGTTACCCAACAGTGGCATCATGAGCTAGGTCTATTCGTAGTTTCTATGCACGAGTAGAACACAAAGTAGTTGTGGGCGTTGATTTTGTTCAATATGCTTGCCGTTACTAGTCTTATCTTGATTCGGCGGCATCGTGGGATGAAGCAGCCCGGACCAACCTTACACGTACTCTTACATGAGACCGGTTCCACCGACTGACATGCACTAGTTGCATTAGGTGGCTGGCGGGTGTCTGTCTCTCCCACTTTAGTCGGATCGGATTCGATGAAAAGGGTCCTTATGAAGGGTAAATAGCAATTGGCATATCACGTTGTGGTCTTTGCGTAGGTAAGAAACGTTCTTGCTAGAAACCCATAGCAGCCACGTAAAACATGCAAACAACAATTAGAGGACGTCTAACTTGTTTTTGCAGGGTATGCTATGTGATGTGATATGGCCAAAAGGATGTGATGAATGATATATGTGATGTATGAGATTGATCATGTTCTTGTAATAGGAATCACGACTTGCATGTCGATGAGTATGACAACCGGCAGGAGCCATAGGAGTTGTCTTAATTTATTTATGACCTGCGTGTCAACATAAACGTCATGTAATTACTTTACTTTATTGCTAACCGTTAGCTGTAGTAGTAGAAGTAATAAATGACGTGACAACTTCATGGAGACACGATGATGGAGATCATGATGATGGAGATCATGGTGTCATGCCGGTAACTATGATGATCATGGAGCCCCGAAGATGGAGATCAAGAGGAGCAATATGATATTGGCCATATCATGTCACTATTTGATTGCATGTGATGTTTATCATGTTTATACATCTTATTTGCTTAGAACGACGGTAGTAAATAAGATGATCTCTCATTAAAATTTCAAGAAAGTGTTCCCCCTAACTGTGCACCGTTGCGACAGTTCGTAGTTTTGAAGCACCACGTGATGATCGAGTGTATAGATTCTTATGTTCGAATACAATGGGTGTTGACGAGCCTAGCATGTACAGACATGGCCTCGGAACACATGCAAACACTTAGGTTGACTTGATGAGCCTAGCATGTACAGACATGGCCTCGGAACACAGAAGACCGAAAGGTCGAGCATGAGTCGTATAGAAGATACGATCAACATGAAGATGTTCACCGACGTTGACTAGTCCGTCTCACGTGATGATCGGACACGGCCTAGTTGACTCGGATCATGTAATCACTTAGATGACTAGAGGGGTGTCTATCTGAGTGGGAGTTCATAAGATGAACTTAATTATCCTGAACATAGTCAAAAGGATTTTGCAAATTATGTCGTAGCTCGCGCTTCAGTTCTACTGTTTAATTATGTTCCTAGAGAAAATTTAGTTGAAAGTTGATAGTAGCAATTATGCGGACTAGGTCCGTAAACTGAGGATTGTCCTCATTGCTTCATAGAAGGCTTATGTCCTTAATGCACCGCTCAGTGTGCTAAACCTCGAACGTCGTCTGTGGATGTTGCGAACATTTGACATACACGTTTTGATAACTACGTGATAGTTCAGTTAAACGGTTTAGAGTTGAGGCACCAAAGACGTTTTTAAACATCACGAAACACATGAGATGTTTCGAGGGCTGAAATTGGGATTTCAGGCTCATGCCCACGTCAAGAGGTATAAGACCTCCGATGATTTTCTTAGCCTGCGAACTAAGGAGAAAAGCTCAATTGTTGTGCTTGTGCTCAGATTGTCTGAGTACAACAATCGCTTGAATCGAGTGGGAGTTGATCTTCCAGATGAAATAGTGATGGTTCTCCGAAGTCATTACCACCAAGCTGCTTGAGCTTCGTGATGAACTATAATATATCAGGGACATATATGATGATCCTTGAGATGTTCGCGATGTCTGACACCACGAAAGTAGAAATCAAGAAGGAGCATCAATTGTTGATGGTTGGTGAAACCACTAGTTTCAAGAAGGGCAAGGGCAAGAAGGGATACTTCATGAAATGGCAATTCAGCTGCTGCTCTAGTGAAGAAACCCAAGGTTGAACCCAAACCCGAGACTAAGTGCTTCTGTAATAAGGGGAACAGCCACTGGAACAGAATTACCCTAGATACTTGGTAGATGAGAAGGCTGGCAAAGTCGGTAGAAGTATATTGGATATACATTGTGTTAATGTGTACTTTACTAGTACTCCTAGTAGCACCAGGGTGTTAGATACCGGTTCGGTTGCTAAGTGTTAGTAACTCGAAATAAAAGCTACTGAATAAATGGAGACTAGCTAAAGGTGAGATGACGATATGTGTTGGAAGTATTTCCAAGGTTGATCAAATATCGTCCGCTCCCTCTACCATCAAGATTGGTGTTTGCGTTGAGCATAGATATGATTGGATTATGTCTATCGCAATGCGGTTATTCATTTAAGGAGAATAATGGTTACTCTGTTTATTTGAATAATACCTTTAAATGGCCTTACATCTAAAATGAATGGTTTATTGAATCTCGATCGTAGTGATACACATGTTCATGCCAAAATATAGTAATGATAGTACCACCTACTTGTGGCACTGCCACGTAAGTCATATCGGTATAAAACGCATGAAGAAGCTCCATGTTGATGGATCTTTGGGCTCACTCATTTTTGAAAAGTTTGAGACATGCGAACCATGTCTATTGGTGTATATGCATGAAGAAACTCCATGCAAATGGACCATTTGAACTCACTTGATTTTGAATCACTTGAGACATGCAAATCATACCACATGGGCAAGATGACTGAAAGCCTCGTTTTCAGTAAAATGGAACTAGAAAGCAACTTGTTGGAAGTAATATATTTTGATGTGTGCAGTCCAATGAGTGCTGAGGCGTGTAGTGGATATCGTTATGTTCTTACTTCACAGATGATTTGAGTAGATGTTGAGTATATTTACTTGATAAATCACGAGTCTGAATTATTGAAAGGTTCAAGTAATTTCAGGGTGAAGTTGAAAGATCGTCGTGACAAGAGGATAAAAGATCTATGATATGATCATAGAGATGAATATCTGAATTACGAGTTTGGCACAGAATTAAGACATTGTGGAAATTGTTTCACAACTAATACAGCCTGGAACACCATAGTGTGATGGTGTGTCCGAACATCATAACTGCACCCTATTGGATGTGATGCATACCATGATGTCTCTTATCGAATTACCACTATAGTTTATGGGTTAGGCATTAGAGACAACCACATTCACTTTAAATAGGGCACCACGTAATTCCGATGAGATGACACCGTATGAACTATGGTTTGGAGAAACCTGAGTTGTCGTTTCTTAAAAGTTTGGGGCTACGACGCTTATGTGAAAAAAGTTTCAGGCTGATAAGCTCGAACCCAAAGCGGATAAATGCATCTTCATAGGACACCCAAAACAGTTGGGTATACCTCATGTCTCAGATCCGAAAGCAATAAGGGATTGTTTCTAGAATCGGGTCCTTTCTCGAGGAAAAGTTTCTCTCGAAAGAATTGAGTGGGAGGATGGTGGAGACTTGATGAGGTTATTGAACCTTCACTTCAACTAGTGTGTAGCAGGGCACAGGAAGTTGTTCCTGTAGCACCTACACCAACTAAGTGGAAGCTTATGATAGTGATCATGAAACTTCAGATCAAGTCGCTCCCAAACGTCGTAGGATGACAAGGATGCATACTACTTCAGAGTGGTACGTGATCCTGTCTTGGAAGTCATGTTGCTAGACAACAATGAACCTACGAGCTATGGAGAAGCGATGGTGGGCCCGGATTCCGATAAATGGCTCGAGGCCATAAAATCCGAGATAGGATCCATGTATGAAAACAAAGTGTAGACTTTGGAAGAACTACTTGATGGTCGTAAGGCTGTTAGGTACATATGGATTTTTAAGGAAGACGGACAATGATGGTAAATGTCACCATTAAGAAAGCTCGACTTGTCGTTAAGATGTTTTTCGACAAGTTCAAGGAGTTGACTATGATGAGACTTTCACACTCGTAGCAATGCTAAGAGTCTGTTGGAATTATATTAGCGATTACTGCATTATTTATGAAATCTTGCAGATAGGATGTCAAAACATTGTTTCCTCGACGATTTTCTTGAGGAAAGGTTGTATGTGATACAACCGGAAGGTTTTGTAAATCCTGAAAGATGCTAATAAGTATGCAAAGCTCCAGCAATCCTTCTGAGGACTGGAGTAAGAATCTCGGAGTTGGAATGAATGCTTTGATGATGATCAAAGATTTTGGGTTTATACAAAGTTTATGAGAAACTTGTATTTCTAAAGAAGTGAGTGGGAGCACTATAGAATTTCTGATGAGTATATGTTGTTGACATATTGTTGATCAGAAATGACGTAGAATTTCTGGAAAGCATATAGGGTTATTTGGAAAGTGATTTTTCAATGGAAAGCCTGGATTAAGCTACTTGAACATTGAGCATCAAGATCTATAAGGATAGATCAAAACGCTTAATGGTACTTTCAAATGAGCACATACCTTGACATGATCTTGAAGGTGTTCAAGATGGATCAGTCAAAGAAGGAGTTCTTGCCTGAGTTGTAAGGTATGAAGTTAAGACTTAAAGCTCGACCACGGCAGAATAGAGAGAAAGGACGAAGGTCGTCCCCTATGCTTAAGACATAGGCTCTACAGTATGCTATGCTGTGTACCGCACATGAAGTGTGCCTTGCCATGAGTCATCAAGGGGTACAAGAGTGATCCAAGAATGGATCACAGGACAGTGGTCAAAGTTATCCTTAGTAACTAGTGGACTAAGGAATTTTCTCGATTATGGAGGTGGTAAAAGAGTTCGTCGTAAAGGGTTACGCCGATGCAAACTTTGACACTAATCCAGATTATTCTGAGTAGTAAACTGGATTCGTATAGTAGAACAGTTATTTTGAATAGCTCCAAATGTAGCGTAGTAGTTGCATCTACAAAATGACATAAGAAATTTGTGAAGTACATACGGATCTGAAAGATTCAGACCCGTTGACTAAAACCTCTCTCACAAGCAAAACATGATCAAACCCAGAACTCATCGAGTGTTAATCACATGGTAAATGTGAACTAGATTATTGACTCTAGTAAACTCTTTGGGTGTTAGTCACATGGGGATGTGACCTTGAGTGTTAATCACATATCGATGTGAACTGGATTATTGACTCTAGTGCAAGTGGGAGACTGTTGGAAATATGCCCTAGAGGCACTAATAAATTAGTTATTATTATATTTCCTTGTTCATGATAATCGTTTATTATCCATGCTAGAATTGTATTGATAGGAAACTCAGATACATGTGTGGATACATAGACAACACCATGTCCCTAGTAAGCCTCTAGTTGACTAGCTCGTTGATCAATAGATGGTTACGGTTTCCTGACCATGGACATTGGATGTCGTTGATAACGGGATCACATCATTAGGAGAATGATGTGATGGACAAGACCCAATCCTAAGCCTAGCACAAGATCATGTAGTTCGTATGCTAAAGCTTTTCTAATGTCAAGTATCATTTCCTTAGACCATGAGATTGTGCAACTCCCGGATACCGTAGGAATGCTTTGGGTGTACCAAACGTCACAACGTAACTGGGTGACTATAAAGGTACACTACAGGTATCTCCGAAAGTGTCTGTTGGGTTGGCACGAATCGAGACTGGGATTTGTCACTCCGTGTAAACGGAGAGGTATCTCTGGGCCCACTCGGTAGGACATCATCATAATGTGCACAATGTGATCAAGGAGTTGATCACAGGATGATGTGTTACGGAACGAGTAAAAGAGACTTGCCGGTAACGAGATTGAACAAGGTATCGGGATACCGACGATTGAATCTCGGGCAAGTATCGTACCGCTAGACGAAGGGAATTGTATACGGGATTGATTAAGTCCTTGACATCGTGGTTCATCCGATGAGATCATCGTGGAACATGTGGGAGCCAACATGGGTATCCAGATCCCGCTGTTGGTTATTGACCGGAGAACGTCTCGGTCATGTCTGCATGTCTCCCGAACCCGTGGGGTCTACACACTTAAGGTTCGATGACGCTAGGGTTATAAAGGAAGCTTGTATGTGGTTACCGAATGTTGTTCGGAGTCCCGGATGAGATCCCGGACGTCACGAGGAGTTCCGGAATGGTCTGGAGGTAAAGATTTATATATAGGAAGTCCTATTTCGGCCATCGGGACAAGTTTCGGGGTCATCGGTATTGTACCGGGACCACCGGAAGGGTCCCGGGGGCCCACCGGGTGGGGCCACCTATCCCGGAGGGTCCCATGGGCTGAAGTGGGAAGGGATCCAGCCCAAAGTGGGCTGGGGCGCCACTTCCCTTATGGCCCATGCGCCTAGGGTGAAGGGGGAACCCTAAAGAAGAGTCCCAAGGAGGGAAGGCACCTCCTAGGTGCCTTGGGGGGGGAGGGAAACCTCCCCTGGCCGCCGCCCCCTAGGAGATTGGATCTCCTAGGGCTGGCGCACCCCCCCCTTGGGCTCCCTATATATAGTGAGGGTAGGAGGGCCTCTTGAGACACACCTTATGCCTTTGGTGCAGCCCCTCCCTCTCTCCTAAGTCCTTCTCCTCTCCCGTGGTGCTTGGCGAAGCCCTGCAGGATTGCCACGCTCCTCCACCACCACCACGCCGTTGTGCTGCTGTTGGATGGAGTCTTCCTCAACCTCTCCCTCTCTCCTTGCTGGATCAAGGCGTGGGAGACGTCACCGGGCTGTGCGTGTGTTGAACGCGGAGGTGCCGTCCGTTCGGCACTAGGATCTCCGGTGATTTGGATCACGACGAGTACGACTCCATCAACCCCGTTCTCTTGAACGCTTCAGCTTAGCGATCTACAAGGGTATGTAGATGCACTCTCCTTCCCCTCGTTGCTGGTCTCTCCATAGATAGATCTTGGTGACACGTAGGAAAATTTTGAATTTCTGCTACGTTACCCAACAGAAGGATGATTGCTATGATGATTGTTATGATCCCGTTGATTCTTTTGAAATATCCCTTTTTGATGATGCTTGCGATGCTTGTGGCCAAGATGCCAATATGAATTATGCTTATGGAGATGAACTTGCTATAGTTCCTTATGTTAAACATGAAATTGTTGCTATTGCACCCACACGTGATAGTCCTATTATCTTTTTGAATTCTCCCGACTACACTATATCGGAGAAGTTTGCCCTTATTAAGGATTATATTGATGGGTTGCCTTTTACCGTTGCACATGATGATTTTGATGAATATAATATGCATGTGCTTTCTGCTCCTACTTGCAATTATTATGAGAGAGGAACTATATCTCCACCTCTCTATGTTTCCAATATGATAAAATTGCAAGAAACTGTTTGTACTATGCATTGGCCTTTACTATGTGTGCGTGGATTGTTCTTTTATGACATCTGATGCCTAGGAAGAGAGTTAGAATTTTTCATTACATGATATATGTTACCTTGTGCTCACCACTAAATTACAAATCATTGTTAATTAAAATTGGCTTTGATATACCTTGGGATCCGGGTGGATCCATTACTTGAGTACTATATGCCTAGCTTAATGGCTTTAAAGAAAGCGCTGCCAGGGAGACAACCCGGAAGTTTTAGAGAGTCATTTATTTCTGTTGAGTGCTTTTATATAGTTTAAAAATAACAAAAATAAAGAGGGGAACCCAAAACTCTTTCAAAAAGGAAAGTGAAAGTGGGAAAGACAAGCATTGTTGAAGTGGGAGCTAGCCTTGAACTTTGTTCATGCTCATGGAAACTTTGTGAATATTGATTACAGAAACTTTTAAATAAAAATAATTATCCCCTTGTACAATTCCATTGTATTATAAACATAATGTGCCAAGGTTTGCCTTTAGGATGTTTACATTTGCTTGATGGTTTGTACGGTGCAGGACAGAAACTTTGGCTGTAGTGCACGATTTTACATATTTTGCTGGAACGTCAAATGGTTCTGATTCTTTTTGAAATGTCTTACTATATAAATTGTTTATTTTTCCTAATTTTGGTAGAATTTTTCAAGTATCATAAGTATGGTGAATGTTCATATTATTACAGACTGTTCAGTTGTAGACAGATTCTGTTTTTGATGCATAGTTTGCTTGTTTTGATGAAACTATCTATTCATATCAGTAAGCCATGAAAAAGTTATATTACAGCAGACACAATGTAAAAACAAAATATGAATTGGTTTGCAATAGTACTTAGAGTAGTGATTTGCTTTATTATACTAACGGATCTTACCGAGTTTTCTGTTGAAGTTTTGTGTGGATGAAGTGTTCGATGATCGAGAAGGTCTTGATGTGAGAAGAAGAAAGAGAGGCAAGAGCTCAAGCTTGGGGATGCCCGAGGCACCCCAAGTAAATATTCAAGGAGACTCAAGCATCTAAGCTTGGGTATGCCCCGGAAGGCATCCCCTCTTTCTTCAACAAGTATCGGTATGTTTTCGGATTCGTTTCGTTCATGTGATATGTGCAATCTTGGAGCGTCTTTTGCATTTAGTTTTCATCTTTCTTTTATGCACCATGCTGGTATGAGATAGTCCTTGGTTGATTTATAGAATGCTCTTTGCACTTCACTTATATCTTTTGAGTATGGCTTTATAGAATGCTTCATGTGCTTCACTTATATCATTTGAAGTTTGGATTGCCTGTTTCTCTTTACAAAGAAAACCATCATTTATAGAATGCTCTTTTGCTTCACTTATATTTGTTAGAGCGTGGGCATATCCTTTGTAGAAAGAATTAAACTCTATTGCTTCACTTATATCTATTTATAGAGATGACAGGAATTGGTCATTCACATGGTTAGTCATAACATCCTACATAAAACTTGTAGATCACTGAATATGATATGTTTGATTCCTTGCAATAGTTTTGCGATATAAATATGGTGATATTAGAGTCATGCTAGTGGGTAGTTGTGGATTGTAGAAATACTTGTGTTGAAGTTTGTGATTCCCGTAGCATGCACGTATGGTGAACCGTTATGTGATGAAGTCGGAGCATGATTTATTTACTTATTGTCTTCCTTATGAGTGGCGGTCGGGGACGAGCGATGGTCTTTTCCTACCAATCTATCCCCCTAGGAGCATGCGTGTAGTACTTTCTTTCGATAGATAATAGACTTTTGCAATAAGTATGTGAGTTCTTTATGACTAATGTTGAGTCCATGCATTATACGCACTCTCACCCTTCCACCATTGCTAGCCTCTCTAGTACCGCGCAACTTTCGCCGGTACCATAAACCCACCATAAAAGTAAAAAGTAAAGGCAAAGTAAATAGCAAAACAATATAAAAGTAATGGAGATTGATATGATGAGAATAGACCCGGGGGCCATAGGTTTCACTAGTGGCTTCTCTCAAGAGCATAAGTATTCTATGGTGGGTGAACAAATTACTGTTGAGCAATTGATAGAATTGAGCATAATTATGAGAATATCTAGGCATGATCATGTATATAGGCATCACGTCCGTGACAAGTAGACCGAAATGATTCTGCATCTACTACTATTACTCCACTCATCGACCGCTATCCAGCATGCATCTAGAGTATTAAGTTAAAAATAGAGTAACGCCTTAAGCAAGATGACATGATGTAGAGAGATAAATTCATGCAATATGAAATAAGCCCCATCTTGTTATCCTCGATGGCAATGATACAATACGTGCCTTGCTGCCCCTTCTGTCACTGGGTAAGGACACCGCAAGATCGAACCCAAAGCTAAGCACTTCTCCCATGGCAAGAACTACCAATCTAGTTGGCCAAACCAAACGGATAATTCGAAGAGACTTGCAAAGATAACCAATCATGCATAAAAGAATTCAGAGAAGATTCAAATATTATTCATAGATAGACTTGATCATAAACCCACAATTCATCGGTCTCAACAAACACACCGCAAAAAGAAGATTACATCGAATAGATCTCCACAAGAGAGGGGGAGAACTTTGTATTGAGATTCAAAGAGAGAGAAGAAGCCATCTAGCTACTAACTATGGACCCGAAGGTCTGAGGTAAACTACTCACACTTCATCGGAGGGGCTAGGATGATGTAGAATCCCTCCGTGATGACGGCCCTCTTCCGGCGGAGCTCCGGAACAGGCCCCAAGATGGGATCTCGTGGATACAGAAAGTTGCGACGGTGGAATTAGGTTTTTGTCTCCTCTTCTGATCGTTTTGGGGTATGTGTGTATATATAGGAGGAAGGAGTACGTCGGTGGAGCACCGAGGGGCCCACGAGGTAGGGGGCGCGCCCTAGGGGGGCGCCCCCCACCCTCATGACCACCTCTTTGATCCCTTGCAGTAGGGTCCAGGTCTCCTGGATCACGTTCGGTGAGAAAATCACGTTTCCGAAGATTTTATTCCGTTTGGACTCCGTTTGATATTCTGTTTATCCGTAACACTGAAATAGGCAAAAAACAGCAATTCTGGGTTGGGCCTCCGGTTAATAGGTTAGTCCCAAAAATAATATAAAAGGGGAAAATAAAGCCCAATATAGTCCAAAACATTAGATAATATAGCATGGAGCAATCAAAAATTATAGATACGTTGGAGACGTATCAGGCATCCCCAAGCTTAATTCCTGCTCGTCCACGAGTAGGTAAATGATAAAAAGAGAATTTTTGATGCGGAGTGCTACTTGGCATAATTTCAATGCAAATCTTCTTAATTGTGGTATGAATATTCAGATTAGAAAGATTCAAGACAAAAGTTTATATTGACATAGAAAATAATAATACTTCAAGCATACTAACAAAGCAATTATGTCTTCTCAAAATAACATGGCCAAAAAAGTTATCCCTACAAAATCATATAGTCTGGCTATGCTCCATCTTCCCCACACAAAGTATTTAAATCATGCACAACCCCGATGACAAGCCAAGCAATTGTTTCATACTCTAACTTTTTCAAAACTTTTTCAATTTTCACGCAATACATGAGCGTGAGCCATGGATATAGCAGTATAGGTGGAATAGAATGGTGGTTGTGGAGAAGACAAAAAGGAGAAGATAGTCTCACATCGACTAGGCGTATCAACGGGCTATGGAGATGCCCATCAATAGATATCAATGTGAGTGAGTAGGGATTGCCATGCAACGGATGCACTAGAGCTATAAATGTATGAAAGCTCAACAAAAGAAACTAGTGGGTGTGCATCCAACTTGCTTGCTCACGAAGACCTAGGGCAATTTGAGGAAGCCCATCATTGGAATATACAAGCCAAGTTCTATAATGTAAAATTCCCACTAGTATATGAAAGTGACAACATATGAGACTCTCTATATGAAGAACATGGTGCTACTTTGAAGCACAATATATGAGACTTGCTATATCATGGTGCTACTTTGAAGCACAAGTGTGAAAAAAAAGATAGTAGCATTGCCCCTTTTTTTTGGGCCTTCTTTTTTCTTTGGCCTTTCTCTCTCTTTTTTTGGGACAATGCTCTATTGAATGATGATTATCACACTTCTATTTATTTACAACTCAATGATTACAACTCGATACTAAAACAAAGTATGACTCTATATGAATGCCTCCGACGGTGTACCGGGATATGCAATGAATCACGAGTGACAAGTATGAAAGAATTATGAACGGTGGCTTTGCCACAAATACTATGTCAACTACATGACCATGCTAAGCAATATGACAATGATGGATGTGTCATGATGAACTAGATGGTGGAAAGTTGCATGGCAATATATCTCGGAATGGCTATGGAAATGCCATAATAGGTAGGTATGGTGGCTGCTTTGAGGAAGGTATATGGTAGGTGTATGATACCGGCGAAAGTTGCACGGTATGAGAGAGGCTAGCAAAGGTGGAAGGGTGAGAGTGCGTATAATCCATGGACTCAACATTAGTCATAAAGAACTCATATACTTATTGCAAAAATTTAGAAGTTATCAAAGCAAAGTATTACGCGCATTCTCCTAGGGGGATAGATTGGTAGGAAAAGACCATCGCTCGTCCCCGACCGCCACTCATAAGGAAGACAATCAATAAATAAATCATGCTCCGACTTCATCACATAACGGTTCACCATACGTGCATGCTACGGGAATCACAAACTTCAACACAAGTATTCTTTAAATTCACAACTACTCAACTAGCATGACTTTAATATTATCACCTCCATATCTCAAAACAATTATCATGCTTCAATCTTTTCTTAGTATTCAACACACTCAAAAGAAAGTTTCACAAATCTTGAATACCAAGCATATTATTATTAGGCAAATTGCCATGCTATTAAGAGACTCTCAAATTAATTTAAGTGAAGCATGAGAGATCAATAGTTTCTTTAAAACAAATCCACCACCGTGCTCTAAAGGATCTAAGTGAAGCACATAGAGCAAAATTATAACGCTCAAAAGATATAAGTGAAGCACATAGAGCAAAATTATAACGCTCAAAAGATATAAGTGAAGCACATAGAGCAAAATTATCTAGCTCAAAAGATATAAGTGAAGCACATAGAACAAAATTATCTAGCTCAAAAGATATAAGTGAAGCACATAGAGCAAAATTATCTAGCTCAAAAGATATAAGTGAAGCTCATAGAGTAAAATTATCTAGCTCAAAAGATATAAGTGAGGCACATAAAGTATTCTATCAAATTTTAATTCATGTATGACTCTCTCAAAAGGTGTGTACAGCAAGGATGATTGTGGCATACTAACAAACAAAGACACAAATAATACAAGACGCTCCAAGCAAAACACATATCATGTTGGTGAATAAAAATATAGCTCCAAGTAAATTACCGATGGAAGTGGACGAAAGAGGGGATGCCTTCCGGGGCATCCCAAGCTTTGACTTTTTGGTGTCCTTGGATTATATTGGGGGTGCATGGGCATCCCCAATCTTAGGCTCTTGCCACTCCTTGTTCCATGATCCATCAAAAGAATTCACCCAAAACTTGAAAACTTCACAACACAAAACTCAAAATAGAAAACTCGTGAGCTCCGTTAGCGAAAGAAAACAAAAGACCACTTCAAGGTACTGTAATGAACTCATTATTTATTTATATTGGTGTTAAACCTACTGTATTCCAACTTCTCTATGGATTATAAACTATTTTACTAGCCATAGATTCATCAAAATAAGCAAACAACAAACGAAAAACAGAATCTGTCAAAAACAGAACAGTCTGTAGTAATCTGTAGATAGCGCAAGATCTGGAACCCCAAAAATTCTAAAATAAATTTCTGGATGTAGGAATTTATCTATTAATCATATGCTAAAATAATTAACTAAATATCACTATCCAAATAAAAATGACAGCAGTTCTCGTGAGTGCTAAAGTTTCTGTTTTTTACAGCAAGTTCAACAAGACTTTCCCCAAGTCTTCCCAACGGTTCTACTTGGCACAAACACTAATTAAATACAAAAAACACAACCAAAATAGAGGCTAAATAATTTATTTATTACTAAACAGGAGCAAAAAGAAAGGAATAAAAATAAAATTGGGTTGCCTCCCAACAAGCGCTATCGTTTAACGCCCCTAGCTAGGCATAACGAGCAAGAATAGATCTAGGTATTGCCATCTTTGGTAGGCAATCCATAAGTGGCTCTCATGATAGTTTCATATGGTAATTTTATTTTCTTTCTTGGAAAGTGTTCCATGCCCTTTTTTAATGGAAATTGAAATCTAATATTCCCTTCCTTCATATCAATAATCGCACCAACCGTTCTAAGGAAAGGTCTACCAAGAATAATAGGGCAAGAAGGATTGCAATCTATATCAAGAACAATGAAATCTACGGGCACATAATTCCTATTTGCAACAATAAGAACATCATTAATTCTTCCCATAGGTTTCTTAAGAGTGGAATCCGCAAGATGCAAGTTTAGAGAGCAATCATCAAAATTACGGAAATCTAGTAAATCACACAAAGTCTTGGGAATAGTAGAGACACTAGCACCCAAATCACACAAAGCATAAAACTCATGATCTTTAATTTTAATTTTAATAGTTGGTTCCCACTCATCATAGAGTTTTCTAGGTATACAAACTTTCAACTCAAGTTTTTCTTCATAAGATTGCATCAAGGCATCAACAATATGTTCGGTGAAGGCTTTGTTTCGACTATAAGCATGTGGAGAATTTAGCGCGGATTGCAACAAGGAAATACAATCAATCAAAGAGCAATTTCCATAATTAAATTCCTTGAAATCCAATATAGTGGGTTTAGCAACATCTAGATTTTTATTTCTTCCAATCCCACTTTCATCAATTTCATCATTAAGATCTAAACACTCCGAATTTTTAGAACGCCTTCTAGGTAAAGGAAGATCATATTCGGTTTCATCAAGATTCATATTGCAAAATAAAGATTTAATTGGAGACACATCAATAACTTTTAGATCTTCATCTTGATTTTCATAGGAATTGGAAGAACACGCTTTAATAAAGGCATCTTTGGAAGCACACATCCTAGCGGTTCTTTCTTTACACTCATCAATTGAAATTTTCATGGTTTTAGAGACTCATTAATATCATGCTTAGTTGGAATAGATCTAAGTTTCAAAGCATCAACATCAAGAGCAATTCTATCAATGTTCCTAGCCAAATCATCAATCTTAAGCAATTTTTCTTCAATCATAGCATTAAAATTCTTTTGCGAAGAAATAAATTCTTTAATATTAGATTCAAAATCAGAGGGCATCTTATTATAATTTCCATAAGAGTTGTTGTAGGAATTCCCATAATTATTAGAAGGATTACTAGGATATGGCCTAGGATTAAAATTCCCTCTATAAGCGTTGTTACCAAAATTATTCCTACCAACAAAATTCACATCCATAGATTCATTATTATTCTCAATCAAAGTAGACAAAGGCATATCATTAGGATCAGAAGAAACACTCTTAGTAGCAAATAATTTCATAAGTTCATCCATCTTTTCACTCAACACATTAATTTCTTCTATTGCATGCACTTTTTTATTAGAAGTTCTTTCAGTATGCCATTGAGAATAATTAACCATAATATTATCTAGGAGTTTAGTAGCATCTCCTAAAGTGATTTCCATAAAAGTGCCTCCCGCGGCCGAATCTAAAAGATTTCTAGAAGCAAAATTCAATCCGGCATAAAAAATTGTATAATCATCCACAAATTCAAACCATGAGTAGGGCAATTACGTATCATTAATTTCATTCTCTCCCAAGATTATGCAACATGTTCATGATCAAGTTGTTTAAAGTTCATTATATCGTTTCTAAGAGAGATGATCTTAGCGGGAGGAAAATACTTAGAGATAAAAGCAAGCTTTAGCACGATCTCTAAGCGAAAAAGGAAATAGCTTCAATTTAACGACATCATTATTGACATCTTTTTTCTTTTGCATATCACATAAATCAATGAAGCTATTCAGATGAGTAGCGGCATCTTCACTAGGAAGGCCGGCGAATTGATCTTTCATAACAAGATTCAACAAAGCAGTATTAATTTCACAAGATTCAGCATCGGTAAGAGGAGCAATCGGAGTGCTAAGGAAATCATTATTATTAGTATTGGTGAAGTCACACAATTTGGTAGTATCTTGAGCCATCGCGACAAACAAGCAATCTAACACACGAGTAAACAAAAAGCAAGCGGACAAAAGAGGCAAACAGAGAGGGAGGATAGAGAGAGAGGGCGAATAAAACGACAAGGGTGAATTGGGGGGAGAGGAAAACGAGAGGCAAATGGAAAATAATGTAATGCGAGAGATAGGGATTGTGATGGGTACTTGGTATAGTCTTGACTTAGCAACGGCACCTGAAATGACTCGTTGTTGGAAGTCAAATCTTGACTTGACATGGCGCGAATCTCCCCAGCAACGGCGCCAAAAATCCTTCTTGCTACCTCTTGAGCACTGCGTTGGTTTTCCCTTGAAGAGGAAAGGGTGATGCAGCAAAGTAGCATAAGTATTTCCCTCAGTTTTGAGAACCAAGGTATCAATCCAGTAGCAGATCAATCTCAAGTCCCACGCACCTACACAAACAAATAAGAACCTTGCAACCAATGCGATAAAGGGGTTGTCAAGCCCTTCACGGTCACTTACGAGAATGAGCTCTGATAGATATGATAAGATAATATTTTTGGTATTTTTGTGATAAAGATGCAAAGTAAAATAAAAGGCAAAAGAAATAACTAAGTATTGGAAGATTAATATGATGAAAGATAGACCCGGGGGCCATAGGTTTCACTAGTGGCTTCTCTCAAGAGCATAAGTATTACGGTGGGTAAACGAATTACTGTCGAGCAATTGATAGAATCGAGCATAGTTATGAGAATATCTAGGTATGATCATGTATATAGGCATCACGTCCGAGACAAGTAGACCGAAACGATTCTGCATCTACTACTATTACTCCACACATCGACCGCTATCCAACATGCATCTAGAGTATTAAGTTCATAAGAACAGAGTAATGCTTTAAGGAAGATGACATGATGTAGAGGGATAAATTCATGCAATATGATATAAACCTCATCTTTTTATCCTCGATGGCAACAATACAATACGTGTCGGCTCCCTTTCTGTCAATGAGATCAAGCACCGCAAGATTGAACCCAAAGCTAAGCACTTCTCCAATTGCAAGAAAGATCAAACTAGTAGGCCAAACCAAACTGATAATTTGAAGAGACTTGCAAAGATAAACCAATCATACATAAAAGAATTCAGAGGAGAATCAAATATTGTTCATAGATAATCTGGATCATAAACCCACAATTCATCGGATCTTGACAAACACACCGCAAAAGAAGATTATATCGAATAGATCTCCAAGAGAATCGAGGAGAACTTTTTATTGAGATCCAAATAGAGAGAAGAAGCCATCTAGCTAATAACTATGGACCCGTAGGTCTGAAATAAACTACTCACACATCACCGGAGAGGCCATGGAGTTGATGTAGAGGCCCTCCGTGATCAATGCACCCTCAGGCGGAGCTCCAAAAAAGGCCCCAAGATGGGATCTCTCGGGTACAGAAGGTTGCGGCGATGGAATTAGGTTTTCATGATGCTCCTGGATGTTTGGGGGGTGTACGTGGACTTATATAGGAGGAAGAAGTACGACGGTGGAGCAACGGAGGGCCCACTAGGGTGGAGGGCGCGCCCAGGGGGGTAGGAGCGCCCCTGCCTCCTGCCTTCCTCCCTTGTTTATTAACGCCCACTCCAAGTCTCATGGATCACGTTTGTTGAGAAAATCACGTTCCCGAAGGTTTCATTCCGTTTGGACTCTGTTTGATATTCCTTTTCGACGAAACCCTAAAATAGGCAAAAAAAGCAGTAATTTGGGCTGGGCCTCTGGTTGGTAGGTTAGTCCCAAAAATGATATAGAAGTGTAAAATAAAGCCCATTAACATCCAAAATAGATAATATAATAGCATGGAGCAATCAAAATTATAGATACGTTGGAGACGTATTAGTATGTGATACGTCTCCAACGTATCTATAATTTTTTCTTGTTCCATGCTATTATATTATCTGTTTTGGATGTCAATGGGCTTATTTTTACACTTATATATTATTTTTGGGACTAACCTACTAACCCAAGGCCCTGTGCAAATTGCTATTTTTTGCCTATTTCAGTGTTTCGCAGAAAAAGAATATCAAACGGAATCCAAACGGAATGAAACCTTCAGGAGAGTTATTTTTGGAACAAACGTGATCCAGGGGACTTGGAGTGGACGTCAAGAAACAAACAAGGAGGCCACGAGGTAGGGGGCACGCCCTCCACCCTCGTGGGCCCCTCGTGGCTCCACGACCTACTTCTTCCTCCTATATATATCCATATACCCCGAAAACATCCAGGAGCACCACGAAACCCTATTTCCACCGCCGCAACCTTCTGTACCCAAGAGATCCCATCTTGGGGCCTTTTCCGGAGCTCTGCCGGAGGGGGAATCAATCACGGAGGGCTTCTAAATAAACACCATAGCCTCTCCGATGATGTGTGAGTAGTTTACTTCAGACCTTCGGGTCCATAGTTATTAGCTAGATGGCTTCTTCTCTCTCTTTGGATCTCAATACAATGTTCTCCTCGATATTCTTGGAGATCTATTTGATGTAACTCTTTTTGCGGTGTGTTTGTCGACATCCGATGAATTGTGGGTTTATGATCAAGTTTATCTATGAACAATATTTGGATCTTCTGAATTTTTCTATGTATGATTGGTTATCTTTGCAAGTCTCTTCGAATTATCAGTTTGGTTTGGCCTACTAATTGATCTTTATTGCAATGGGACAAGTGCTTAGCTTTGGGTTCAATCTTGCGGTGTCCTTTCTCAGTGACAGTAGGGGCAGCAAGGCACGTATTGTATTGTTGCCATCAAGGATAAAAGATGGGGTTTATATCATATTTCTTGAGTTTATCCCTCTACATCATGTCATCTTGCCTAATGCATTACTCTGTTCTTATGAACTTAATACTCTAGATGCATGCTGGATAGCGGTCGATGTGTGGAGTAATATTAGTAGATGCAGAATCGTTTTGGTCTACTTGTCTCGGACGTGATGCCTATATACATGATCATGCCTAGATATTCTCATAATTATGCACTTCTCTATCAATTGCTCAGCAGTAGTTTGTTCACCCGCCGTAATACTTATGCTATCTTGAGAGAAGCCAGTAGTGAAACCTATGGCCCCCGGGTATATTCTCCTTTATATTAATCTCCCATCAACAAGCTATTTCTATTACCATTTATTTTGCAATCTTTATTTTCCAATCTGTATCATAAACATACCAAAAATATTTATCTTATTATTATCTCTATCAAACCTCACTCTCGTAAGTGACCGTGAAGGGATTGACAACCCCTTTATCGCGTTGGTTGAGAGGTTCTTATTTGTTTGTGTAGGTACGAGGGACTTCCGTGTAGTCTCCTACTGGATTGATACCTTGGTTCTCAAAAACTGAGGGAAATACTTACGCTACTTTGCTGCATCACCCTTTTCTCTTCAAGGGAAAACCAACGCAGTGCTCAAGAGGTAGCAAGAAGGATTTCTGGCAGCGTTTCCGGGGAGATTGATGTCTACTACAAGCTTGTGGCTTTGCAGTTCGTTAGCATCATGGATATTCAAGGAATTCATACTAACAACATTGCAATCATGTTCATCATTCAAATATTTAGTGCCAAACATTCTAATGCATTCTTCTTCTAGTACTTGAGCACAATTATCGGAATCCTTATTCTCACGATAGATATTAAAAATATGAAGCGTATGAGGTACCCTCAATTCCATTTTTTTGTAATTTTCTTTTATAAACTAAACTAGTGATAAAACAAGAAATTAAAAGACTCGATTGTAAGATCTAAAGATATACCTTCAAGCGCTAACCTCCCCGGCAACGGCGCCAGAAAAGAGCTTGATGTCTACTACACAACCTTCTTCTTGTAGACGTTGTTGGGCCTGAAAGTGCAGAGGTTTGTAGGACAGTAGCAAATTTCCCTCAAGTGGATGACCTAAGGTTTATCAATCCGTAGGAAGCGTAGGATGAAGATGGTTTCTCTCAAGCAACCCTGCAACCAAATACCAAAGAGTCTCTTGTGTCCCCAACACACCCAATACAATGGTAAATTGTATAGGTGCACTACTTCGGCGAAGAGATGTTGATACAAGTGCAATATGGATGGTAGATATAAGTTTTTGTAATATGAAAATATAAAAACAGCAAGGTAACTAATGATAAAAGTGAGCGTAAACGGTATTGCAATGCTAGGAAACAAGGCCTAGGGTTCATACTTTCACTAGTGCAAATCCTCTCAACAATAATAACATAATTGGATCACATAACTATCCCTCAACATGCAACAAAGAGTCACTCCAAAGTAACTAATAGTGGAGAACAAACGAAGATATTATGGTAGGATACGAAACCACCTCAAAGTTATTCTTTCCAATCAATCCGTTGGGCTATTCCTATAAGTGTCACAAACAACCCTAGAGTTCGTACTAGAATAACACCTTAAGACACAAATCAATCAAAACCCTAATGTCACCTAGATACTCCAATGTCACCTCAAGTATCCGTGGGTATGATTATACGATATGCATCACACAATCTCAGATTCATCCATTCAATCCAACACAAAGTACTTCAAAGAGTGCCCCAAAGTTTCTACCGGAGAGTCAAGACGAAAACATGTGCCAACCCCTATGCATAGGTTCATGGGCGGAACCCGCAAGTTGGTCACCAAAACATACATCAAGTGAATTACGTGATATCCCATTGTCACCACAGATACGCACTGCAAGACATACATCAAGTGTTCTCAAATCTTTAAAGACTCAATCCGATAAGATAACTTCAAAGGGAAAACTCAATCCATTACAAGAGAGTAGAAGGGGGAGAAAACATCATAAGATCCAACTATAATAGCAAAGCTCGCGATACATCAAGATTGTATCACCTCAAGAACACAAGAGAGAGAGAGAGATCAAACACATAGCTACTGGTACATATCCTCAGCCCCGAGGGAGAACTACTCCCTCCTCGTCATGGAGAGCACCGGGATGATGAAGATGGCCACCGGAGAGGGATTGCCCCCTCCGGTAGGGTGCCAGAACGGGTCTAGATTGGCTTTCGGTGGCTACGGAGGCTTTTGGCGGCTGAACTCCCGATCTATTATGCTCCCCGATCGTTTTAGGGTATATGGAGATATATAGGTGGAAGAAGTACGTCAGGGGGCCACGCGGGGCCCACGAGTGTGGAGGGCGCGCCCCCTGCCTCGTGGCTTCCTCGTTGCTTCACTTACATGGACTCCAAGTCTCCCGGGTTGCTTCTGGTCCAAAAATAAGTTCCGTGAAGTTTCAGGTCAATTGGACTCCGTTTGATTTTCCTTTTCTGCGATACTCCAAAACAAGGAAAAACAGAAACTGGCACTGGGCTCTGGGTTAATAGGTTAGTCCCAAAAATAATATAAAAGTGTATAATAAAGCCCATAAACATCCAAAACAGAAGATAATATAGCATGGAGCAATCAAAAATTATAGATACGTTGGAGACGTATCAGCATCCCCAAGCTTAATTCCTGCTCGTCCTCGAGTAGGTAAATGATAAAAACAGAATTTTTGTTGCGGAGTGCTACTTGGCATAATTTTAATGTAATTCTTCCTAATTATGGTATGAATATTCAGATCCATAAGATTCAAGACAAAAGTTCATATTGACATAAAAATAATAATACTTCAAGCATACTAACAAAGCAATTATGTCTTCTCAAAATAACATGGCCAAAGAAAGTTCATCCCTACAAAATCATATAGTTTATTCATGCTCCATTTTCGTCACACAAGAATGCTCTCATCATGCACAACCCCGATGACAAGCCAAGCAATTATTTCATACTTTAGTAATCTCAAACCTATAAACTTTCACGCAATACATGAGCGCGAGCCATGGACATAGCACTATGGGTGGAATAGAATATGATGATGGGGGTTATGTGTAGAAGACAAAAAGGAGAAAGTCTCACATCAACGAGGCTAATCAATGAGCTTTGGAGATTCCCATCGATTGATGTTAATTCAAGGAGTAGGGATTGCCATGCAACGGATGCACTATAGCTATAAATGTATGAAAGCTCAACAAAAGAAACTAAGTGGGTGTGCATCCAACTTGCTTGCTCACGAAGACCTAGGGCACTTGAGGAGGCCCATTGTTGGAATATACAAGCCAAGTTCTATAATGAAAAATTCCCACTAGTATATGAAAGTGACAAAACTCTATCATGAGGATCATGGTGCTACTTCGAAGCAGAAGTGTGGAAAAGGATAGTAGCAGTGTCCCTTCTCTCTTTTTCTCCTTTTTTGGGCCTTCTCCTTTTTTATGGCCTTTCTCTTTTTTTTGGGCCTTCTCTTTTTTATGGCCTTTCTCTTCTTTTTTATTTATTTATTTATTTCCTCACTTGGGACAATGCTCTAGAAAATGATGATCATCACACTTATATTTATTTACAACTCAATGATTACAACTCAATGCTAGAACAAAAGATGACTCTATATTAATGCCTCCGGCGGTGTATCGGGATATGCAATGAACCAAGAGTGACATGTTTGAAAGAATTATGAACGGTGGATTTGCCACAAATACTATGTCAACTACATGATCATGCTAAGCAATATGACAATGATGAATGTGTCATGATAAACAGAATGGTGGAAAGTCGCATGGCAATATATCTCGGAATGGCTATGGAAATGCCATAATAGGTAGGTATGGTGGCTGTTTTGAGGAAGATATAAGGAGGTTTATGTGTGAAAGAGCGTATCATATCACGGGGTTTGGATGCACCGGCGAAGTTTGCACCGACTCTCAATGTGAGAAAGGGCAATGCACGGTACCGAAGAGGCTAGCAATGATGGAAGGGTGAGAGTGCTTATAATCCATGGACTCAACATTAGTCATAAAGAACTCACATACTTATTGCAAAAATCTACAAGTCATCAAAAACCAAGCACTACACACATGCTCCTAGGGGGATAGATTGGTAGGAAAAGACCATCGCTCGTCCCCGACCGCCACTCATAAGGAAGACAATCAAATAACACCTCATGTTTCAAATTTGTTACATAACATTTACCATACGTGCATGCTACGGGACTTGCAAACTTCAACACAAGAATTTCTCAACTCAACTAGCACGACTTTGATATTATTACCTCCATATCTCAAAACAATCATCAAGCATCAAACTTCTCTTAGTATTCAAAACACTCATAAGATTTTTTTTATTAATCTTGAACACCTAGAATATTAGGATTACTTAAGCAAATTACCATGCTATTTAATACTCTCAAAATAATCTAAGTGAAGCATGAGAGATCAATAGTTTCTATAAAACAAAACCACCACCGTGCTCTAAAAGGATATAAGTGAAGCACTAGAGCAACAACAAACTACTCCGAAAGATATAAATGAAGATCAATGAGTAGTTGAACAATTATTCAACTATAAGAAGACTCTCTAACATTTAATAATTTCAGATCTTGGTATTTTATTCAAACACCAAGAAAAACTAAATAAAATAAAATGACGCTCCAAGCAAAACACATATCATGTGGCGAATAAAAATATAGCTCCAAGTAAAGTTACCGATGAACGAAGACGAAAGAGGGGATGCCTTCCAGGGCATCCTGTAACGCCCCGAGACCGATGTGCCAGGTGTCGTCCGGTTATTCGCTGTTGTTGCCATGTCTTTTGCTTGCGTGTTGCATCTTGTCATGTCATCATGTGCATTGCATCATCATGTTTTCGAAACTTGCATCCGTCCCGGTCTCCTCGTTCCGTCCGTTGTCCGTTCTGAGCCCAGACACACTTGCATGCGCCCGCGGCATGTCCGAAATATTATTTTATAAGTGGCCGGAAATGTTCTCGGAATGGGATGAAAGTTGGCGTGTGGTCTTTTTATGGTGTAGATAGGCCGCCTGCCAAGTTTCATCGCATTCGGAGTTCGTTTGATAGCTCAACCGATAAACTATAGCGGCAATATAGTCGGTCAAATCGTCGGACGTTTTCGGTCTCCGAAAACAGTCGCCGGGACTTTCTCTCTTCTCTTGTCTCAGCCTGAGGCCTTCTGCACAGTCCTCTACTCACCGTCAGACCCTACCAAACCCTCTCTACTCAGTGCATCAAACCCCCTCGCGCGTGCGTCCGAAAAGTTGTCTCGGACCCGACCCGGATTGTCGCCACCATTGTGTCCGGATCATCCCCAAACATCTACAAAACGTCATCGTTTTCTTATTTGGGCTCCCTAACTATTTTATTCGCGACCATCCGATTACGATCGTAGGGATGAGGTAGTGCCTAACCTAATCCACCTGGTGTATATATATATCGCCCAACCCTAGAAATTAGGAGGCTTGTCCCTTCACCCGCCGCCAACATCTCCCACCTCGGGATCCATCTCCACCAAATCTCTCCGCTGAGCCTCCACTTTATCCTCGTTTTCCCCTCCCGTCCAACCACCGCCGTCGCCCAAATCCTACAGGAGCCAGAGCTCCTCTGCCCGTGCGCCTACCTCTCCCGTAGCTTCCATGGCGCCGGGGCGCACCTCGACCCCGTCATCGACCCAGCCGCTGCCGGCGAGCAGCAGCAAACAGCAAACCATCCCGAGCAGCAACTAGGAGCACGAGCTCCCATGGCCGCCGCCGGCCGCCTCGTCTCTCCAGGTCGCAGCGCGCCCTTCCTTTCATCTGGTTCCCTTCTCTCTCTCTCGCTATCTCAGTTTCTCTCTCTCTCGCCAGGAGCAGGAGCAACAGGAGGACGCCCCTGCTACCATGGTCATCGTTCCGTCGCCCTCTACAGGTCGAAATCGCCGCCATGGAACCGCATCTCCACCGTTCCCGGTCCTCCCCGCGCCTCCCGACCTGCAAACCCCGCCGGAGCAAGTCACATCGCCGCCCGCATCATCGATGCCCTGCTTCCCGTGCATCTCCTCTGCTTCAGGTCGAGCAGTGCTTCACAGCGCTCGTCCTCGAGCGTTGACTGCGTCCGTCGCCGGATCCGAGTTCCCCACGCGCCGATCTGCTCGTTCCCGGCCTCCTTGTCTTGCCCCGTCGACGTCCTCGCCGGACCACCGCCGCCGTCGTGCCTGTTCCCGTCTCTGCTTCGAACGGGAGGAGATTGCCCGTCACCGTTGATCGCGTCCGTGTGGGCTGCGTCCTCGCGGTCCAGTTCCGCCAGCGCAAGCCGGCCCGCTGCACTGACTGGGCCGAAGCCCATTGGTGAGGGCACCCGCGCCCCTCTTTTGTTTTTTTTTTCTTTTCCCTCCGGTTGGGCCAGCCTTCTGTGTTTCGGCCTGCCTCTGTTTTTTTCAGTTCTGCAATTTGTCTATTTTTTCCAGAGTCAGCAGTTTTTACAGAAAAACCCTCCTATTTCATGCATATAATAACTCATCATCTATGCACCGGAGTAAAATTATTTATATATGAAAGTTGCTTAGAATTTTGTGTAGTTTCATATATGTCATTTCCATCCATGTTTAAAATGTTGTTGTTTTTAATTTGCTATGCCATGCTAAAATGATTTAATTCATAACTAAATAACCGTAACTCAATTTAATAAACTTTATATGTAAATGGGGTAGAATTTTGCCTAGTTTAACATGGTGGCATCACTTTGCATGTTTAACAACTCTAAAATTATGTTTAGGGCAGAACAGTACCAAACCTAATATATGCATATGAGGAGTTTCCGGAATTGTTGTTCGTTGCTTCCGGCCTCATTTAAACTTGACTAGATGGTAGTTTTCTTTGCTTCACCCTCTTGCCATGTTTAACAACATTTAATATTGTTGGGTACATAAACAAGATCGAACTTAAATAAGTCACGTGGTGTTTCGTCAATATGCAACGGAGTTGCATATTGAGCTCCACTTAATTTGTAGTATTGCTTTGTGCATTTTGCCATGCCATTTATCATTAAACCGGACATGCATCATACTTGTTTGCGCATCGTTGCCATGCTTATGTGATGTTTGTTCACCATGATTGTTTGCTTCTTTCCGGTGTTGCTTCTTCGGGTTGGTTCCGATAACGTCGTGTTGTGAGGATTCGTTTGACTACGTCCGTTTGTCTTCTTCATGGACTCGTTCTTCTTCCTTGCGGGATCTCAGGCAAGATGATCATACCCTCGAAATCACTTCTATCTTTGCTTGCTTAGTTGCTCGCTCTTTTGCTATGCCTATGCTGCGATACCTACCACTTGCTTATCATGCCTCCCATATTGTTGAACCAAGCCTCAAACCCACCTTGTCCTAGCAAACCGTTGTTTGGCTATGTTACCGCTTTGCTCAGCCCCTCTTATAGCGTTGTTAGTTGCAGGTGAAGATTGAAGTTTGTTCCTTGTTGGAACATGGAGATGTTGTTCCTCGTTGGAACATGTTTACTTGTTGGGATATCACAATATATCTTATTTAATTAATGCATCTATATACTTGGTAAAGGGTGGAAGGCTCGGCCTTATGCCTAGTGTTTTGTTCCACTCTTGCCGCCCTAGTTTCCGTCATATCGGTGTTATGTTCCCGAATTTTGCGTTCCTTACGCGGTTGGGTTATAATGGGAACCCCTTGACAGTTCGCTTTGAATAAAACTCCTCCAGCAAGGCCCAACCTTGGTTTTACCATTTGCCACCTAGCGTCTTTTTCCCTTGGGTTAGGCCAGCCCAAGGGTCATCTTATTTTAACCCCCCCCCCCGGGCCAGTGCTCCTCTGAGTGTTGGTCCAACCCAGAGCACCGTGCAGGGCCATCCCTTGGCAACTTGGGTTACGTCGGCTCCTGTACGCTTAGCTTATCCGGTGTGCCCTGAGAACGAGATAAGTGCAGCTCCTATCGGGATTTGTCGGCATAGCGGGTGGTCTTGCTGGACTTGTTTTACCATTATCGAGGATGTCTTGTAGAACCGGGATACCGAGCCTGATCGAAATGTCTCGGGAGGAGGTATATTCCTTCGTTGACCGTGAGAGCTTGTCATGGGCTAAGTTGGGACACTCCTGCAGGGATTTCAACTTTCGAAAGCCGTGCCCGCGGTTATGGGCAGATGGGAATTTTTTAATGTCCGGTTGTAGATAACTTGAACCTTAACTTAATTAAAATGAATCAACTCCGTGTGTAACCGTGATGGTCTCCTTCCGGCGGAGTCCGGGAAGTGAACACAGTGTTGGAGTTATGCTTGACGTAGGTTGTTCTAGGATCACTTCTTGATCATACTTTTATCGACAGTGCTTTGCCTTCTCGTCTCGCTGTCATTTGCGTATGTTAGCCACCACATATGCTAGTCGCTTGCTGCAGCTCCACCTCATACCTTTTACCTTACCCATAAGCTTAAATAGTCTTGATCGCGAGGGTGCGAGATTGCTGAGTCCCCGTGACTCACATATACTTCCAAACCAGCTTGCAGGTGCCGTTGAACCATGCAGATGACGCAACCAAGCTCACAGAGGAGCTCGATGAAGATCTTGTCCTTTGTGTTGTTTCGTTCTAGTTGATCAGTAGTGGAGCCCAGTTGGGGTCGATCGGGGACCGTGTCGCATTTGGGGTTCTTCTTTTATTTTGGTTCCGTAGTCGAACCTTGATTGTATTTGGATGATGTAATGCTTTATTCATGTAATTGTGTGAAGTGGCGATTGTAAGCCAACTATGTATCTCTTTCACTTATGTATTACATGGGTTGTGTGATGATTACCTCACTTGCGACATTGCTTTCAATGTGGTTATGCCTCTAAGTCGTGCTTCGACACGTGGGAGATATAGTCGCATCGAGGGCTTTACAAGTTGGTAATCAGAGCCTTCCCCGACCTTAGGAGCCCCCACTGCTTGATCGTTTTTAGCGGCCGTTGTTGAGTGTAGAAAAATGTTTTGAGTCATTTAGGAATTATATATCGGAGAGTTTAGGAATTCTTTTTACTCCACAGTCCCTTCATCGCTCTGGTAAGGCATCCTAACATAGAGTTTTAACTCTTCTCTTCTCAAATTTCACTAAAAAAATTTAGGATCACGCGGGTATCTTGGAATCGTTCCGATCGATTTGTGACGAGAACATTGTTCTTGGTGCCTCCTGTCATTTAGGGGTTGTGGCAGTGTCCCGGGGAGTTGAGCTCCGAGGTGTTGTCGTCACAATTTTATCGTTGCAGTTCTGGAATACCTGAGTTTAGTTCGCCGACATCGAAAATCTCCTTTATGCAGTTGTTGGTGAGATAACCTCGACGCCACCCAGTACTGGGGCGGGAGTTCGGGAGTATTGCCATAACTTGTATAACGGATGCTTTTCGAAGGTTGAGGTAGACGATTTCTGAAGGTTTCTTGGTTATGTGTTGAAGGATGGATACAGCTGGATGTAGGATTTGCTAGTTTTGGGTGAGATATTATGCTTCCCCTATATTCCCAACACCTGATTGCATAACCGGAAAATTTCGGGAGTTTATAAGTGGGAATTCAAGTAGCTCTTATGATTTCTTTCTGACAGATGTATGATATGAAATTGGGGTTCGACGTCTAGTGGTCCGCCTATCCACGGTCGGTTTTATAGTGGTCTCGTTGTGTCTTAAAGAGTCCTTGGCTATGCCGACTCGGGGACGCTTCGTATGTCATGTGCACTGCCTTGTACATGATGGTGCTGTACGATCGAGCCCGTGTAGGCCCCACCACGAAAACTTCGGACGAAATCTCTATCATATGTTTGTTCCGGCTTATTCTGCAAGCCAATACTTGTTTTGTTTTGAGATGTGGTATTCGAGTTGCTTCAAAGTCAAATGTTGATTCCATACCCTTTCCCAAACGGTGTTCTCATACTCCGATGTGAATACTAATCCTTCTCGATAATTGAGATTGTCATGTCAATCCTTTTCAATCGGTCTGTTTCTCTTCAAGTGGATCCGATCATTTCAACATTCGCAAGATCTAGTATCAGTTCTTCTCAACGATGTTCATTTCATCCATTTAAAATTGTCTTTGTTTTTCCCACCCTCCCTCCCTTTGTTTTTCTCCAAGGATTCAGATCTCTTAATCGAGTATCCATCTTATTGATGTGAAGCCTCTCCATTCTTTTTCTATCAATATTCTTATCCGGTGATTCTCATGAAGATTCTAACGGATCTTCAAGTTCGTCTCTCATCACTCGTTTTCTTCTCCGGTGGAACCAATTCAAGCTTTCGGTGTTGGTCATATCTTTTTCCTCGTTTCAAATGCCTTCTCATAACGGTACACCTAATAATCTTTCACCGCTCGCTACTCAATTGTTCTGGAGTGCTCAAGATATCTAGAAGAACCGTGTTTCCACTCTGCTTTCATTCAAGCTCTTTCGAGGATGTTATCTCTTTTGAGCTATGTAATTCAACTGGTGCAATCTATCTTTTAAATACTTCAACGATGTTTCTTTTGAGTGGGCCCTAACCCACAGGTCTTTTCCCAGGATCTTACCTGACTCTTCTTATTTCCCGGAGATATCCTCAAATTTCTTGTCAAAGTTTGACGTAAGAATGAATTATCATCAGTAAAATGTATTTCTCCAAGATCTTTCAAATTCTTTTCATCGTTGGTTCAACCTCTTCGCTTTTGATTCTTTCAGAGGGTTTAAATAATTCTTGGTGGTGTTTCTCGTCGTCATTCTCAACATTTGAAGACCGAAGAAGAGTTTTTCCTCCATATCTTATCCGTTCTCTCAGGGATTCGTGGTTCTAGTTCGAGACCATCCTCTCATAATTGTTTTTGAATGTGAGATTTCTTTTCACCTATCCGGAGCAATTCAGGAGTCTTTTTAGTTTGATTCTCTGGAGGCCATCATATCAGAATTATTCATTCCAGCTTTCAGCTCTCATACTCCAAATTTTATTGGTGCTTCGTTCAAGTGATCTCTAATCAGTTCGTGATCCCTTCGTTCTCATGTATCTAAATTCTCTCAAGCTTCTTCATTCATTTGCTAATTCTTCCCGGTGTTGTCCTTATCTTTTCTTCGTTCATTTTAATTCTTATGGTGGTTCGTTCAAGACTTCTCTTCCTCATCAATTTATTCGTTATTTCAATTCTACCGGTGGTTCGTTGAAGACCTTCTCAAGTTTTGATATATCTCTTTTAATCCTTTCTACGAGAATAAGTAGTATGCCAAATCCATTGCTTGTCATCAATTTAATGGGTGAAGGATAAGCATAATGTAATTTTTATTCTTGTTTCATCGAGTATATTCAATTATTTATTACGGAGGCTCATCAAATTCTCGGTTTCACTTGATTCATCTTTTCTTTTCCGGAGCTCCAAGTTTCAACTTATCTCGTCGCAGAGCTCTTCCAATCATCGCAAGGTTTCACCTTGTGTTTTCAACTTCTCTTTCTTGTCGTTACCCTTTGTTACCGGAGTTCTTCATGGAGGCTCTAAATGTTGTTTCATAAAGGATTTAATTCCATCTCGAAGTTTTCATCAAGATTCTTTTCTAAGGAGCTCAAGCATTCTTCATCTTGCAATCCGGAGTGCAATTGTTCCCCCTTATCTTTTGAGATGGTGTTATGTCTTTCTTGACAATGTCCCTTCATGTTTCATGATTCGCAAGTTGTCAAGTATGAGATAGTTTAAACCCATCAAGTCCTTCGAGCATGAGCTCTTCTCAATCCATCAACCTCTTCATTGAAGTTATCTTGGATTATATTTCACCTAAAGCTTTCCCTAAGGATTGTTGCTAATTATGGTGCTTATAAATGACCCAACTTCTTCTTTTATCCTCCCGGTGATATAGCTTCTCGTATTCTTGTTGATATCAATCCAATCCATTGTTTTCCGTTAGTGGCAGAATTTCACCTCATAATTTTTGAGATGTCTTCTATAAGTCCATATCAAGCTTATTCTTTTCGTTGTTGGTTTTCCAACAACTCCGGTCTAGTATTTTTTGTAAGTGTGCTCTCTCAAGATCGTGTTCCCCTTCGTTCATTCCATTCCATTCTTACTTTTGTTCCGGAGGCATTGTGATGTTGCTCTCTTCAACCCATCTTCTTGTTTTGTTAGGATCGTGTTCTTTTCTTGGTTTATTCATTTAACCGGAGTGTTGTGCCTTTTTGCTCAAGTTCTTTTCGCCTTATCAAGCCTTGCGTCTCCTTTCAACCGGAGTGCTTCCTGAATTTGTTCTTCCTTGTTCCTCTTTTCTAACGGAGTGTTTTCAAGTTCGTTCACCTCCGTTGTATTCTTTTCTCGAAATGACTTAACCTTTTCAAGGTTTTTTGGTCTCACTCGTTTGTCAAAGGAGCAACTTAGTTTTACCTCTTCTCTTTCTTTTCCGTTTTCCCCGGTGCCATTCTAGATCTCGGGACGAGATCCTCTCGTAGTGGTGGAGTGTTGTAACGCCCCGAGACCAATGTGCCAGGTGTCGTCCAGTTATTCGCTGTTGTTGCCATGTCTTTTGCTTGCGTGTTTCATCTTGTCATGTCATCATGTGCATTGCATCATCATGTTTTCGAAACTTGCATCCGTCCCGGTCTCCTCGTTCCGTCCGTTGTCCGTTCTGAGCCCAGACACACTTGCATGCGCCTGCGGCATGTCCGAAATATTATTTTATAAGTGGCCGGAAATGTTCTCGGAATGGGATGAAAGTTGGCGTGTGGTCTTTTTATGGTGTAGATAGGCCGCCTGCCAAGTTTCATCGCATTCAGAGTTCGTTTGATAGCTCAACCGTTAAACTATAGCGGCAATATAGTCGGTCAAATCGTCGGACGTTTTCGGTCTCCGGAAACAGTCGCTGGGCCTTTCTCTCTTCTCTTGTCTCAGCCTGAGGCCTTCTGCACAGTCCTCTACTCACCGTCAGACCCTACCAAACCCTCTCTACTCAGTGCATCAAACCCCCTCGCGCGCGCGTCCGAAAAGTTGTCCTGGACCCGACCCGGACTGTCGCCACCGTTGTGTCCGGATCATCCCCAAACATCTACAAAACGTCATCGTTTTCTTATTTGGGCTCCCTAACTATTTTATTTGCGACCATCCGATTACGATCGTAGGGATGAGGTAGCGCCTAACCTAATCCACCTGGTGTATATATATTGCCCAACCCTAGAAATTAGGAGGCTTGTCCCTTCACCCGCCGCCAGCATCTCCCACCTCGGGATCCATCTCCACCCAATCTCTCCGCTGAGCCTCCACTTTCTTCTCGTTTTCCCCTCCCATCCAACCACCGCCGTCGCCCAAATCCTACAGGAGCCAGAGCTCCTCTGCCCGTGCGCCTACCTCTCCCGTAGCTTCCATGGCGCCGAGGCGCACCTCGACCCCGTCGTCGACCCAGCCGCTGCCGGCGAGCAGCAGCAAACAGCAGACCATCCCGAGCAGCAACTAGGAGCACGAACTCCCATGGCCGCCACCGGCTGCCTCGTCTCTCCAGGTCGCAGCGCGCCCTTCCTTTCATCTGGTTCCCTTCTCTCTCTCTCGCTATCTTAGTTTCCCTCTCTCTCTCTCTCTCGCCAGGAGCAGGAGCAACAGGAGGACGCCCCTGCTGCCATGGTCATCGTTCCGTCGCCCTCTACAGGTCGAAATCGCCGCCATGGAACCGCATCTCCACCGTTCCCGGTCCTCCCCGCGCCTCTCGACCTGCAAACCCCGCCGGAGCAAGTCACATCGCCGCCCGCACCATCGTTGCCCTGCTTCCCGTGCATCTCCTCTGCTTCAGGTTGAGCAGTGCTTCACAGCGCTCGTCCTCGAGCGTTGACTGCGTCCGTCGCTGGATCCGAGTTCCCCACGCGCCGATCTGCTCGTTCCCGGCCTCCTCGTCTTGCCCCGTCGACGTCCTCGCCCGACCACCGCCGCCGTCGTGCCTGTTCCCGTCTCTGCTTCGAACGGGAGGAGATCGCCCGTCACCGTTGACCGCGTCCGCGTGGGCTGCGTCCTCGCGGTCCAGTTCCGCCAGCGCAAGCCGGCCCGCTGCACTGACTGGGCCGAAGCCCATGGTGAGGGCACCCGCGCCCCTCTTTTGTTTTTTTCTTTTCCCTCCGGTTGGGCCAGCCTTCTGTGTTTCAGCCCGCCTCTGTTTTTTTTTCAGTTCTGCAATTTGTCTATTTTTTCCAGAGTCAGCAGTTTTTACAGAAAAACCCTCCTATTTCATGCATATAATAACTCATCATCTATGCACCGGAATAAAATGATTTATATATGAAAGTTGCTTAGAATTTTGTGTAGTTTCATAATATGTCATTTCCATCCATGTTTAAAATGTTGTTTGTTTTAATTTGCCCCTATGCCATGCTAAAATGACTTAATTCATAACTAAATAACCGTAACTCAGAATTTAATAATCTTTATATGTAAATGGGGTAGAATTTTGCATAGTTTAACATGGTGGCATCTCTTTGCATGTTTAACAACCCTAAAATTGTGTTTAGGGCAGAACAGTACCGAACCTAATATATGCATATGAGGAGTTTCCGGAAATTGTTGTTCGTTGTTTCCGGCCTCATTTAAACTTGACTAGATAGGTAGTTTTCTTTGCTTCACCCTCTTGCCATGTTTAACAACATTTAATATTGTTGGGTACATAAACAAGATCGAACTTAATAAGTCACGTGGTGTTTCGTCAATATGCAACGGAGTTGCATATTGAGCTCCACTTAATT